>NW_011368323.1:8761-14516 GCF_000735185.1 Notothenia coriiceps | reverse complement strand
GGGACACATGTTGATAAGAGGGGACACATGTTGATGTAGAAGAGACATGAAGAAGAGGGGACACATGTTGATGTAGAAGAGACATGAAGAAGAGGGGACACATGTTGATGTAGAAGAGACATGAAGAAGAGGGGACACATGTTGATGTAGAAGAGACATGGAGAAGAGGGGACACATGTTGATGTAGAAGAGACATGAAGAAGAGGGGACACATGTTGATGTAGAAGAGACATGGAGAAGAGGGGACACATGTTGATGTAGAAGAGACATGAAGAAGAGGGGACACATGTTGATGTAGAAGAGACATGGAGAAGAGGGGACACATGTTGAAGTAGAGGAGACATGGAGAAGAGGGGACACATGTTGATGTAGAAGAGACATGAAGAAGAGGGGACACATGTTGATGTAGAAGAGACATGAAGAAGAGGGGACACATGTTGATGTAGAAGAGACATGGAGAAGAGGGGACACATGTTGATGTAGAAGAGGGGACACATGTTGATGTAGAAGAGACATGGAGAAGAGGGGACACATGTTGATGTAGAAGAGACATGGAGAAGAGGGGACACATGTTGATGTAGAAGAGACATGAAGAAGAGGGGACACATGTTGATGTAGAAGAGGGGACACATGTTGATGTAGAAGAGACATGGAGAAGAGGGGACACATGTTGATGTAGAAGAGGGGACACATGTTGATGTAGAAGAGACATGAAGAAGAGGGGACACATGTTGATGTAGAAGAGACATGAAGAAGAGGGGACACATGTTGATGTAGAAGAGACATGAAGAAGTGGATTTTGATGAATGACTCTAAGATGTATTTTTCTGCTGTAACAATGTGGGACTAATGACGGGTTTCTCTTCTGGTTCTGAAAGCTGTCCTCGGTGCGCTCTGACCCGGCGGAGCACCTCAGATCCACCATCGAGCACGCCAAGGCGGCCAATCGGATGACAGAAGAGCTCCAGTGGAGAGGAGGCAGCCAATCGGTGCCTCAGAGCGACTCGGCAGCAGACAGTCCGCCCGACGACCAGCTGGCCAAGAAGCTCCAGCAGCTGGTGACGGAGAACCCCGGGAAGTCCATCTCTGTGTTCATCAACCCGGACGACGTGACCCGGCCGCACTTCAGGATCGACGACAAGTTCTTCTGAGGAGACTGCTTTTACTCTTCTTCCTCTTCCTCCTCTTCCTCCTCCTCCTCCTCCTCCTCCTCCTCCTCCTCCTCCTCATAGTTTATGTTCCTCTGCCACAGAGTGACGTGAGGTGATCGTCTCGTTGTGTTTCACAGTTTTTTATTTTTCTACCCCCTCACTTTGTGCCCTGTGTTTTTTACCTTTCTGCTCGATGCCTTCTCGACAAACAGCTGATTAGCAGCAGGTCGTTTTAAAAAAAGAGGGACGAGGAAAACATCCACCTTTTTAAATACGAAGCGCCGAGTTTAATTATCAGGGATCTCCGGGAGCGAGACGGCACCTGGACCTCCTGTGGGGACTCGTTAAGAACATCCCAAAAACATAAAAATGCGACGTCTTCATTCTAACTAATTATTTATTATTATTATGAATTACTTTTTTGAGTGTTTTCACAATAATTAATGACATCGCAATTCATTTTAGGTCCTTATTCCTCTAAATGAAAAGATCTCCAATTAATATTGAGATATTACATTTGAATTATGAGATTCAAAGATGAGACAGAAATGTGAGACTAAAACAATTATAACACACTTAAAGTGTTTTACGAGATAAAGCAGATTTGTCTTTGTCTCATATCTCAAGTTAAGAACGCTTAATTGAACTCTTCGGCAGGTGACTTGTTCCCTGATTTCAAAGCGAGCGTGCAACAGCAACACGATTGTTGAACTTTTAATGTAAAAGATTGTAAAACGCTCAGGAGTTCAGGATGTCTCGTCTCTATCCCAAATCGGCAGCGTTCGTTTAAAGGTGGATTTCGTCCCTCTGAGGAATGTCTTAGTCCTGCCGGGCGACGATGGTACTAACGTCTTAGAAGACTAACTGTAAATAGAAGAAACGTGTAGACTGAGATAATAATGTGGACTACTTGTATGTCTAATTTTGCACAGAATGTAAAAATCACCACCTCGTGATGCTGGGACGCCGCTGATGGTCCTACTGGTGTTTTTAAACTGGAGGAAAACCACCAAGTACACAGGGATACTGCAGTGAAACCTCAAGTCTGCTTCAAACATGCAGATTGAGACGATATCTGCCAAACACACTACAACTGAGTATTAAGGCGGTAAAATAAAACATTTACGGTTGAAAAAAGGGTCATAATGCATAAAAAACACCTTGAATAAAGTTATAAATTAATGAAAATGACTTTAGTTTAGTCTAATTTGATGATTCTGGGCTAAAATCACGAGTCATTTTCTTATTTGTTATTATAATAAGGAGAAGAAGTTTAAGAATATTTCCTTTCAGACATTTTAAAGTTGATTTTGTTTATTTATTAGACAAATGTTGTTGTTTGTCTTGTTGGAAACACAGCGATCGTCAAAGATAACCAAAGCAAGAAATAAATAGACGACTCCACTATCATGTATAGATTTCTGCTGCTACCAGTTACAGTTATTTTAAAGAAGAAACACAACGATTAATGAGTGTTCGGACATGTACTGGTACCATTCGTCGCAATGGCCGACGTAGGGTAGCGTCCCCGTCCCAAAAACTGCCCCGTGATTCAGATTTTCTCCAAAATGCAAAGGTTTTTTAATTCACAAAAACTTTCAACCCTTCCACCAGTTGTGCAGTGTCTGACTTTCATCAGATACATGACACAAGACCAGAAATCAGAAAGTAAATTCATTAAAATAATAGTATCAGGAGGTGAAGATCCCCGCTGTTAGCTAGCAAGCAACGCTATTGTTTGTGGAACCAAATCCTTAAATTTAAATCCTATTAAAATGTACAATGGCTTCTTTCCGACACCAGTGTAGTGGTACATCAATTAAATACTGGGAAAAAAATCCCCTTTGTCGACATGAATGCACTGGATTCGATGTAGAACGAGAACAATAGAGGCACCAGCATTGAACCCTGTGGAACTCCACTCAGATTTACGATTTTTAAAAGCTAAAGATATGCTCATCTTCATAAAGCTAAAATGTAAGTGCTGAGTTTAACAGCTGGTATGGCTTGATATGTCTTAGTATGATAGAAGGGAAACACATTTTCTAGTGGATCAGGTTCAATAGTCCCTCATAAATGCAGCTTTAGCCCCAAATCACGATATAGCGGCTAAAGCTGTAATCAAGGTGCTTCTCCCTCTGTATTTAACGTTATCGCTGTGTACTTACTGTGTATTTTCTCCACAGTTTAATCTGCTTTATGACCATTATCATGTAAAGTGTCCCAGAAAATATTCCTTTAGACACGATGTCACTGACATTTCACTTCCTGTCACCTTCCTATTTGATAAGCTTCACTGTATATGTACGACCTCATGTGTTTTTATAATGTTTTCTCTTCTGTTGTTTTTTTTCTGTTGTTATTGTTTGAGAGTCCGACTCTCCTTCAACACAATCAGAGCTCCATCTCACAGCTACAAACATCACTGTAATAACTCTGATATAGTTTTTTTGGATAAAGTTAACACACACTGTGGTAATAATAGTTAGTTTCTCCTCTTAAAAAGTGTTAATGCTTAGTAAAAGTTAATTGAAAAGCTTAACCTGCCAGCCAACACACAATAAGACAATGTGGAAGCACTCTAGAGCAGGCGAAGCTAATATAAATATATCTACATTGTGGATTTGATTGCCTCTAAGCATCATGGGATTTGTAGTCTGTGTAGAGCTGGTTGATTTGAGGGCGAGTCGGTCCAAGTTTTTATGTTTTTTCGTTGTTTTCCAACAAACATTTCCAGAAAAAAGCCAAAAAAATAACCTGCAGACAACTGACTAGTAATGTGATCTCCATATCCTCATCCTCAAGTGCAATTAGTGACAACACACACACACACTCCATCAAAGTGCCACACACACTCCTGTAATCAGCGTGTTGTTCTCTGAGCTCCATGACCTAACCTTTTAACTGTGAGTTTTTATTATTATTATTATTGTTGTTGTTTATCTGTATCTGCTGCTCTGCTTCGTTCTGATGATGGATTTCTTTATGCAATGTTGACTTGTCTGAGTTAACCCTTCAGATGGCAGCTCCCCCCCTCTCCATCCCGTCTAATGAAGTTCCTCCACTTTAATTCACTGTACAGTAGAGTCATCATAAAGACTTTTAAACAGAAGATCTCCGTCTCTTGGGTTTTTATTCACTTCCTCACTTCCTGTCCCCCGGTCTGGAGGTCAAACACATCCTTATACACATATACAGTAAGAGATAATATCGTTTATAGACATTAATGACCTTTGAAACAAGTCTGTCCAATAAGTCATAAATACAAATATAACCTGTCTTGGTCAAATAGATAAATATTAAGGCATAATTAGGAGATTTATTGAGATACAAATCACGAGTTTCACAAGTTACTCTAATTTCTATCATTGTGCAATGCCTTGTTGTGTGTTGTTGTTTATGCTGCTGCAGCGCAACATTTGGGATCAATAAAGTACTTATCTTAAAGTGATTTGGATTTAAATCACAGCTGCAGGTGTTGTTTCAGCCACCAGGGGGCAGCATGAGTCCACACCATGCTCAACTCTACATTTATAAAGTGTCTTTACTTGTGTTTCATAAGGATTTATATTTTGTTTATTCTATGTATTGAAATGTATTTATTAGGTTCAACCCCTTGAGATGCATCATCTCGTTTTCAAGGAAGTCCCTACAAAAGCAATGTTAGACAGACATTCAACAAAACTAAAAAGAAAACACACAAAAACGAAATAACAGAAGAAAACAACAAACAATGTTCAGTCTGCTCAAATAAACTCAGTAATACAACCATTACAGTGTGATGGACAGGAGTGTGTGATAGATTATAGTGTTGTAGTTAAGACCACCTTAACCGAGACCAAGTCAAGACCAAGACTTTGAGAGGGCGAGACCGAGTCAAGACCAAGACTTTAAGAGGGCGAGACCGAGTCAAGACCAAGACTTTGAGAGGGCGAGACCGAGTCAAGACCAAGAGTTTAAAGGCCCTGACACACCAGGCCGAAATCGGCCGTTTTCGTTAGTCGGACGACGAAGCGTGTCCTGTCGCCCAAACTCAATTTGGTGTGTCCCGCACCGTCGGCCGTGACACGCCTTATTTGGCCTTTCAACATGTTGAATCGGCCGTGCGTCGGCCAAAGGCAGTCGGACAAAGAAATCACTCTGATTGGCTGTTCAGCTAGCGAATCAGTGCGTGAGAAGCGAAACGGTTGCTTGAAAATGTCTTCCACAAGCAACACTCCAATGGCTGATAGCTCCAGTACCGCACGAAACATGTTTTCGATGGACGAGAGTGAAAATGGAACGCACACGCTATTTGTTGTTTGTTTAGATCACGGAGTCTGTTCTTCTTCTCTGTTTTCCGGTTGTTGCCTCTTTTGAATGACGAATACACGACTACCTGCTGGTAAGGAGAGTTATTGCCACTCACGCATGCGCAGTTCATACGTGCTCGGCTGAAGTCTTTGCGGTGTGTTCCAGTGTGACACATGGCCAAGACGCAGGAGAACACGCCGACGCAACAGTCGGCGTTGGCGAGTTCTCTGGTGATTGCTTGCTGTGTCAGGGCCTTAAGAGGGCGAGTCCGAATCAAGACCAAGACTTTAAGAGGGCGAGACCGAGTCAAG
>NW_011368323.1:0-2798 GCF_000735185.1 Notothenia coriiceps | reverse complement strand
GTATATCAGTGCTGATGTTCAGGTGTATATCAGTATGTAGTGTCTCTACTTTAAAGAGTCCTCTCCTGCTGATGTTCAGGTGTATATCAGTATGTAGTGTCTCTACTTTAAAGAGTGTTATAGTATGTAGTGTCTCTACTTTAAAGAGTCCTCTCCTGCTGATGTTCAGGTGTATATCAGTATGTAGTGTCTCTACTTTAAAGAGTCCTCTCCTGCTGATGTTCAGGTGTATATCAGTATGTAGTGTCTCTACTTTAAAGAGTCCTCTCCTGCTGATGTTCAGGTGTATATCAGTATGTAGTGTCTCTACTTTAAAGAGTCCTCTCCTGCTGATGTTCAGGTGTATATCAGTATGTAGTGTCTCTACTTTAAAGAGTTCTCTTACTTCCCCTTTAAGGAAAACGCATGCGAGCTGGAATCAGAGTGAGGAGATAAAAATAAATAAAAAGTGTTTACACTCCGAGAATAACTCCTCTCCTTTTACTCACACACACACACACACACACACACACACACACACACACACACACACACACACACACACACACTGCTTTGTACAATTTCTCCAGAGACGTTTTGGGCGAGTTTTGAAACTTTTCACTTTTTTTGCTCTGACTTTTTTTCTCAAATATTCTTTTGACGTTCATCACACTGGTCTTTCTCCTCCCCTCGGCGATGAGAGCGTCTCCGCGCTGAGTTCAGTCTCATTATATTTTTATTATATTATATTTTCATATATATATATATATTCTTTTCGACTTTTTCTTTCAAAATGTTCCGACTATTTTCACATATTTGTTATGTAGTTAGAGTTGTCCCGCCCTCCCTGTCAGTGGCTCAGTATTAATGAGCAACAGCTGAGAGGCGTGTCCTCTAACACACACACACTCACACACACACACACACACACACACACACACACACACACACACACACACACACACACACGGACATACAGCCTCCTCAGAGACAGAGTTTTCGGCTCATTGAGTCATTGATTAGGGGTCCCTGAACGCACCATGACGCGGTACTGCAGCCTGCTGCGCCGCCTGCTGCGCGGACAGAGGCAGGCTGAGGAGGCAGACGAGGAATTGGGTAGCGCTCTGAAGGAGAGCAGCCTGCAGGGTGAGTGTTTACTGAGAGACGAGGAAAAGGGAAGCAGGAGATCCAGACAGAGGAGAGGGAAGCAGGAGAGTCAGGGTCAGAGTTCAGCAGACTGGTAGTGCCGGTGAAGAGAGGAGACTCACATATTCAATAATAACTATAAGTATGCACACGTTACTAATAATTAAAGAACACAGTAAGTCCATTATTATTTGTTTAAAAAGTGACCGTATTGAATTAAAGAGTTAAAAAGGTTGGACGTGAGCTGCAGGAGGGTTTCTTTTTGCAGGCTGTGTTGTTTTCTTCGAAGGTTCAGAGAGGTGTTGAATCATGATAGTGTTTCACTTTGATAGTGCCTTGCCCAAGGACACCACGGCATGGGGTAGAACCGGGGTTGTAAATATAAATATGGTAAAGACACATTTAGTTGTAGTTATTTATGAAACACTTCAATCCTCCAAAGTGCATTTTCAGGACACAAATAAATAAATATAAACAACAACAATAGAAATAAAGATGTGTTCAATGGTCTGAAGGCCAGTGGGGTTTTCTCAGACTGTTTGAACTCTTTTCTCCTGATTTAATACAGATGTTATTCTTCACTCAACGCTGGTGAGAAAAGGCAGAAACTAATAATGATTGACCTGATAGATTGAGGTTCACCCGATGAAGCTCAGGTCTTTGAACGCCTCGTTTGGTCAGGAGAACACACATATTCACCTTTAAAGGACAATGACTGATGGATGTCCCTGCTGCCTCTCTGAGGAGCTGCAGAGAGTTTCTCCTGATGACCCTGCAGGAGGGAAACAGCTCCTTCTGACTGGAGGGCATCGCTGAGGCGAGGTATGATGCATTCATGCTCATGTAAAACAGTCAGAAAAAGCAGTTTCCATCCTCTCTCAGGAGACGTATCCTCAGTTTTTCACATTATTTTCAGGCATTCTTTTCATTTTGTTTTTGAAATGTCTTTGAATATTTGTACATATTATTTGTCATGTTTTAGCGTTACTGGCTCTCTACTTTATAAAAACATTTGTTCGTCTTCTGAAAGATGAAGAGGGGTTTGAACCCGAGCTGTGTCTCAGGGTCTGCGGCACAGAGACTGAGCGCCGTGCAAATAACATGCAAATCATATTAAAAACATGAGAACACACGCTGACCCTCAGAGCCGGGCATTCAGGCGTCATGGTGTTCACACCAAGTGAGGAGCTTTCATACAGTTCACTTTACTTCTACAGCACCTCTCACGTGCTTCACAGAGTGCGACAACACAAAGGAGGACGCATTCAAACAGTATGACCAAACAGAAACACTTATCTCTGAACATAAACCAGTGAAACTACTAAACAATTACAAACGCCACGTTAAAAAGAAGGTCTTTCATTCTCTTTACACCCAGAAAGCATCTCTCCAGTTTCTTCTATCGTGAAACATTTATATATATATATATATATATATATATATATACAGTGGGGCAAAAAGGTATTTAGTCAGCCACCAATTGTGCAAGTTCTCCCACTTACAAAGATGAGAGAGCCTGTCATTTTCATCCTATGTATACCTATGAGAGACAAAATGAGAAAAAAAAATCCAGAAAATCACATGACAGAGGTCAAACGTTTTCTGTAAGTCTTCACAAGGTTTTCACACACTGTTGCTGGTATTTTGGCCCATTCCTCCATGCAGATCTCCTA
>NW_011368322.1:116355-116777 GCF_000735185.1 Notothenia coriiceps | reverse complement strand
TAAATATTGACTTCTTTAAATTCCTATCCAGTTTGTAAGGGAACGTATCTCAGATTTAGTTTGTGAGTCTTATTATATTTAAGTAAATAATTTAGTTTGTTACCTAATTTGTATTTTAGGAACATATGCATTTTAGCTCTTTTGTAATTATAATATGTCTTCATAATGCTATTAATAATCAGAATGAGAAGAAGAAGGAGAAGGAGAGGGAGAAGAAGAAGAAGAAGAACAACAACAACAACAACAACAACAACAACAACAACAACAACAACAAGACATATCTGAGAAGTGATCAGGATGAACAGATAGAGGAAAAGGAAAAGAGAGATGAAGAGACCAGAGCAGGAGGAAGCCAGGAGGAGATGAAGAGACCAGGAGGGTCAGAGCAGGAGGAAGCAAGGAGGAGATGAAGACATTAGTGA
>NW_011368322.1:109099-116316 GCF_000735185.1 Notothenia coriiceps | reverse complement strand
ATTCCTACCCAGTTTGTAAGGGAACGTATCTCGGATTTAGTTTGTGAGTCTTATTATATTTAAGTAAATAATTGAGTTTGTTACCTAATTTGTATTTTAGGAACATATGCATTTTATATGTCTTCATAATGCTATTAATAATCAGAATGAGAAGAAGAAGGAGAAGGAGAGGGAGAAGAAGAAGAAGAAGAACAACAACAACAACAACAACAACAAGACCTTATCAATCTATTTGGGGGAGATTCTGTTTTTGCTCATTTGTTACGCTGTTCCAGTTGAAATGTTTTGGAGATAATTGAGTTATTAATAATTATTGTTCTTTTTTCACAGGCCAAATGGAAGGCAGGTAGTGCTGGGTGTCCATTCTCTGAGTGAACCTGAAGAGACGAAGCAGACATTTGATATCATGGAACTTTACAGTCACCCAGACTTCAAGGCGTCAAATTATGATAATGACATTGCTTTAATCAAGGTATCAGCGGTACTGAAATGTAAACTGCTATGATGTTCTGTTTGTAGAACAAGCCAACAACAGAACTATGGATATTAAGCTTATTCTATTTTTTAACAATTTTCTTGATTTTTTTCAGTTGGATCGTCCATTCAACATCTCTGAGGCTGTTAAAGCAGTGCCATTCCTGCAAACAGGTGGCACAAACCCCGGCAGAGATGAAGAGGTGGACTCGGCTGGATGGGGGTCCCAGGATGATCTGGGGTCCAGGCCAGACAAGCTGAAGGAGGTGGTCATAGAGATGGTCAGCTCAGTCCGGTGCAGACGCAGCGACTACTTTGGCAGGAAGTTCACCAACAACATGATGTGTGCTCATAAAATTTGCCCAGACCCCTGTGACCAACCTGACAAGAAGGAAGACACGTGTGATGTAAGGTTTAGTTATTCTCTTTACTGAATTTTAATGATTCTTCACATACGGGAGAGACAGCATCAAGTTTGGAAGGCTATGAGTAAAGTTATGCATTGGGGAATGGAGTACTCAGATATTTTACTTTACTTGTAAAAGAAGCTATACTACAATGAAGAAGAACTCTGTTACATGTACAATTCCTGCATTCTAAATGCACTTAAGTAAAAGTGAAGAAAAAAAGTACTCAAAATGCATGATGGTCCATTCCACACTAATATCTATGTTATATTGAATTGGAAGTATTGATGCATGAATATGTTTATAACTTTTTATTTTATATACACTGCGGGAAAGCTTGTGAATCAAAACAATCGATTAATAATATGTTATCTCATGATCTGTATAGAATATATGATGAATATATTTTGATTATATTTTGTATTATTCATCAGAATCTAACTAAAGCTGTCAAATATTTTTTTTTTAGTATTGCATTATAATAGAAAGACATTTAAATACCCAAGTAAAGTAAAAGTATCACATGTATTGTTGTGTCTTTATTAAAAGTTCACAGATGGGATTTCCCCCCTTTTCTACAGTATGATGGCATCTTTAGGTTGTTTGGCCTAAAGGACATGTTCTTTACCGATGCTAATATTGTTATCCAGCTTTTAAATTGAAAACTTGCAGTGAAAGTGTGTTTCTGTTGTCTCTCAGGGTGATTCTGGAGGTCCTCTGCTCTACAACGGTATCGCAGTGGGCATCACTTCCAACGGAGGAAAGAAATGTGGCCAGATTAAAAAGCCAGGAATTTACACCATCATCTCCCTCTACACTGAGTGGATCACCAGCACCATGGGCCTGCAGCCCACTGAAGCAGTTGGAAGTTAAAAAAATCCTGCTTTCACTGACGCTCTAGAGATTGATCTGCAATACTGCAAACATACATTTAAAAATAGATTATCCATCACGTTATAAAGGAAACAAAAAAGTACAGTTTATCACATTCAGATGTCTGCCTTGATTTCTTACTTACCGTGTAGAATAAGTGTTTTGGATTAACAGGCTTTATTCTATACTTTATTAAGTCCTTAAATTGAGTATAAATGAAAGCTGCACAATAAAGAAAACTGAACACATTTTTAAGGGCAATCTTGTTTATCCATTTTTAATCAGATTGTTGGCACATGAGTCCATCTGAAGGATGATGTTAAGGATGTAACTGTTAGGCAATCAATATATCAACAAGCAAATCTTCTAAATGTGTCAGATAAGTCAAGGGAAAATCCAAAAGTGAATAAATCCGGCAGCTGTACTTCTTCTTTTACTCCTCTTTATGCTCAATAAGATAGCACATGATAAATTCCTGAATTTGTACATTTGAGGATAAACTCAGTTCCCTCACTCACAAGCATTTTTTTCACTCAAAAACCAGTACTCTCTACAAGCACACATCTCTTTGTCATGCACCAAAAAACCAACAGACGCTTATATTTATATTTAGACCTTTACTTGATCATGTCCTGGAGATGAACACAGACCATAACCACTGCAGGAATAATTTACCTTGAATCTTAAATCAAATCAAATCAAGTTTTATTTATATAGCACATTTATAAACGATTTTTGTAAAAAAAAATGCAGTACGTGAGTCCCTATAATATTGTAGAGATGTATCTTCCTAAAATGTAGTACATTGCATTACAACAGCGTTTCCAAAGTGAATGGCCTATTTAAAGTGAACATTATGAACTGAACCATTATGGGGTTCAGTAAAACTCCTAATCATTTGGCCTGGTTCGGTTTCCTTTACCAACCTGACTCCATTGGTTTGCTGCTCTGGGCACAAAAAGCAGGCATCCTGTGATTGTTCATGTCCCACATGGTGTCACCACAATTGTCTTTATTAGTGCTGAATCTGCCTTGCTGTAGAGATATAAACTAAAGTCATTAGAGCCAAGACATGCAGGTCAAATGTGAGACAACTTCCCTGTGAACATGCTGTTTAGCATACAAGACACAAAAAGGACAATCTGTTAAAACGTTTAATGATTAGTTTTGCTGAAGATAAAGTCACAAAATGACAGCGTGTAAAACAATAACAAACAAGAAACAAACATGAAATGATCATTGATTGCACATGCATGTATATAAATATTCGCAGAGACAAAGCTGTAGTATATGAAGGAGTTCCCCCTACATACTCAACAGCTGGGATTACTGAGGGATTGCACCATCTCCCTGTGCTGCTGCGCACTGCTGCCTCCAGCTGTCAAAACGAAAGGGCCCGAACAAGGCAGTACTACAGTGTAAAACGGGGGGGATATGTTTGTCAAATTCGTAACATTTATTTTTGTTAACTGCTTTATTAGGCCAAAACCTAAATAAGGTGCTTTATTACAGAGAAATGTTTTAATTAATAATAATAAGGGTTACATATTCTAACTATTAGCCCCAAAGATTTAAAATATATTCTGAAAGCCCCTACGCATTACATGGTCTGCACCGTTGCTATGCTATCCTTTGTAGACATTCTCCAGGGTGATGAAAAAGATGTAGCCTAGTTATTCGTCCTGAGAAATAAATAACGTTGTTCGGTTAAATACGTTAATTGTGTGAACTGTGGCAGCAATAACCATGGCTGGTTTGAGGCGAGTGAACGGGAAAATCTCGGGAATTAACCCGACTGTCAGGTAATGTTAATATCGAATTGCGTGGACAGAAAACGCCTCAGTGAAGCCGTTGAGCTAACATGGCTAACGTTAGCATTGTCCGTTATTGGCATAGATGTAATAAGAAAACAACATTGTTAGTTGTCGTTAAGGGCACTGTTTATAGAAACGTTAAGGGCCTAACGTTAGAAAAGTGTCTACCACACTGATACTTCATGATATACTGGTTTGCTGGTAAATCTATGCTTCAAATTAATAATTCAACGTTAGCTAGCTACAGTAGTGGAGACATGACACCCATTCCTAGGTATTCCCTGCACATCTGTCAGTTGTCTTTTTATTGCCCAAAACGTCAAGCTAACGTTGATTTTTAACGGTTTATTTTGGGATCTGTGGTAATCAACGTTAGCAACCCCCAAAACAAACCAACAAAACATCTTAATGTTAAATATGTCCGTCAACGTTTACTCAATGTATTGTTAATTTAACGTTAACGACTCATGTCATAACTTAATATTGTTTTTAGTGTGCTGAAACAATGTCAAAATGTTGAAATCTTGTCTGTTTTTAATAAGAAACTGTTGTCAAAATATGTGGTGATCGAAACATGTTTAATGTTGTGGTGTCGAAAAAAATTGTGTAAAATCTTTGGAAAACTGACCTTAGCTTTCATACTGTCTTATGAATGCAATATATTGTATTTCCTTAATTTTCTATTTTTTATCAAACTTCACACAAGGTCCAACATGCTGTTTTATTTAGGATCATTGGTATCAAACTCTGTTATGTGGCCTAACTCTTTGAAAACATCAGTTAAATCGGACTTTGTATTTCCTTTCTTAACCTTGACTTTTATTAAACTGCTCTTTTTGGAGTGACAAGTGAACATTTTAGCTCAATGTTCACCTGAACTTAAAGTAAATACCTAATAAATGACTGTGTACCTTGTTTTTATTGTGACATTTCCCAGTTGCAGTCGCCTGAGTCAGGTCCAGTCTCTGCTCTGCGAGGCTGGCACTGTTCCTGATGGCATCCTGTGCTCTCTTGGTATGTTAAGTTTATTTTTTACCTTTATGTCTTTATCTGGTTAACGGCACTACCAACTGTTCAGGCTAGAGGATATCATGTGTAATGTGAACACGTGTTGAATAAAACAATTTGCATGGTTGATTTAAAATAAACAACAAATATGTATACATTCTTGTGTATTTTAGGAATTGACAGCAGATATAATGAGGGGTGCACTGAGCTGGCTAAGTTCCTGTTCTATGGACTATATGGAAGAAATCATTTGAATCTGGAAAATGCTCTTGAGGATTTTCCTGAAGAAATGCTAGATGGTGAGTTTTCAAGTGATGTTAACTATGTTTGTTTTTCACAGTTTTGAGGCAGCTTTAATTTTTGTAATCCACTCTGACACATTACTTGTCTGCTTCCAGATGTTATCTTGCTAATAAAGGCAGATTGTGTTCATCTGTACTGCAACCCAATGAACTACAGTTACCTGTTGCCCTACGTGTCCCACTGGAGGAACCTGCAGCTCTACTGCATGACAAAGGCGGAGGTAAAAAGCCATGTTGATACCCTACAGGCCTATATTTTCTGATAATTATAGTTCTTGTATGCTTATTTAAGAGTATTGAATTAATCAAGAGTAATTAGGCATGTTAATGTATCCATCTGGCTTTATTTGAACCCGTTTGGGTCACTTTGTGCGCATGTCCATTAGAAAAGTCCTTTTGAATATTACACTTTGTCAACAGGGACTGCACAGTGAAAGGAGCAGATTGACTTTCTTTAACAAAACTGTTGTTCCAATATACACGCAATTTGTGCACAGGTGGCTAGCTTCTTCAGATAATGATTGCCTTTGTTGAATTGTATTTATGACTCCTTGTAGCAGTGTTTGTGACTGGTATTCCTGAGATGCTTTTCTAATTTGTCTACCTCTGTACTTTTCAACCTCCACACAGTATGAAGATGAGGAAGCAGCAGAGGAATTCAAAATCTCCAGTTTTGTCACAATGGTGCAGGACTGCTATCGTATCGGTGTACCTTTCAGCTCCCAGGGTAAATATCATCTGTTTTAAACTCCACATTTATCAGAAGCAGAAACATGTTTATTTCCGCATAGTTTTACCCATGTAGGACATTTGCTTTGGTGTACAATGATGCATACATAAACACTGTAGAATAATTAAGTTGCAAAGAAAGAGGGAATACAAAATAAAATGTATACAACATGAATTAAACTGAAAGAGCTGTGCAGTTTTAACAGAGGTAGCTTTGAGCAGACATGTCCTAAATATACAGACTATGTGCCAGGTTCTCAGTATTTTCAGTCTGGATGGCTCACATGATGTGCATTAATGTAACTTCCCACACCAACTCCATGACATCTCACTAAGCTGAAATGTGATTGGTCCTACTTGACAGCGTTTTCTTATATTTTTTTTTTATGAAATGAACATAACAACACATGTAATTATACTTGCTCTTCTTTTATTTTTAGGACACATCCAGAATTTTGATATGTTCATGTTGGAAAAGTGGCCGCTGATTCAAGCATTTGCCCTGGAAGGCATTGGTGGAGGAAGCTTCTTTACCATGAAACACAAGGTATCTTCAAACAACCTAAAACATAAATGTATTATTGTCAGCTCTAAAGTGTTGCAAAGGAAAATGCATTTCATACGGAAAGTATTTGTTGCACTACATTATACTTGTTACAGCTTGTTTGGTATATTCTTGCTTTTGCAGATAATGGACATGAGTGAGAAGCTGTGGCAGGTTTACAACAGACTCGACCCAGTGTCCATTGATCATCTCCTCATAGAGGTCATTTTGAGCTACTTCTTCTTCTGCTGTTTGAATTTTGAAAATATTTTGTTGAACGTTTTCTTGTCCAGAAGTTCTTTAATTATGTTGTTTAAAGTGAACATGGTTTTGTTTGTCAGTCAGTTGATGAATGATGCATTTAATTAACTCTTAAGTTAGTTTTAAAGGCACAACAATATTTTTGGCTGTCCATAAGTTCTATAAGTTCTGTTTTGAATGTAAAGGTTTGAACATGACCATCAGTTCGATATGCGCTCTAACCTTGGTGTTGTTTGTTGTATTTTAGGACCTGGTTAACTTTGAGAAGCAATGGAGTGGCTTTTTCTCCAGCATGGACCTGGAGAGCCATCTGTCTATCTTGGAGCTTTCTGAAGCGCAGGCAGGAGAGGTACGTTTGTTGTCATTTTCCTACAAAAAAAAAAGCTGGACCCAGCAAAGGAAATAGATCCATTACATGTCCGCTTAAACTACTTCTCATTCTTTAGCTGTATACTTTTAAATGACATAGTTCAATGTCTTGCAGTCAGCTTTTTGTACATGTCTGCATAATGTTTTTTTCTCTTGATCCCCAGTCATTCCGTACTTATTACTCTCATGGACTGATCTCAAGCAACATCACAGATAAAAGGTTTTTGTTTCCTACTCAACAATATCTAAATATTGTAATTTTACTCATCTGTAGTTTGTGGAAAAAACTCCATTGCCTAATCAAATGTTTCTATATTTCAGTAAAAGTCAGCAGCCCTTCGTGTTGTTTGGGAAGCACTCGTCTTTAGAGGATTTGGAGAGTTATTCATTTAACTTTCCCTCAGAGAGTCATCAAGTCCGCAACACAGGACCGCCG
>NW_011368322.1:85459-108189 GCF_000735185.1 Notothenia coriiceps | reverse complement strand
TTTAAAGCACCTTGGCTTTGTTCTGAATGCACTTTGTTGTAGTTATCCTACAGAGAAAAGAAAATGCACTTGACTTGGAATTAATGTACTGTATGCATTCAGAAGTGCTGAATAAATGTTTTATGGACCCATAATAGTGATTATTATTTAAGTTAAGTTAAGTTAAGTTAAGTTAAGTTAAGTTAAGTTAAGTTAAGTTAAGTTTTTGCCATAATCATTTATTTTTCCATAATCAGGTAGCTGAACAACATTGGTAAAAAATGTATACATTATATACATATATATATATATTTCCATTAATCATTTTCGGCCTTTTGGCATTCGGTTTTCGGCCAACTGTTTCCTATTTTCGGTATCGGTTTCGGCCAAGAATTTCCCATTCGGTGCACCCCTAGTGAACACATCTTGTATCCTGTCTGTGCTAAATAAAGTGACATCAAATTAAAATGGGTAAAAGAGTACGCTTGGAAATGAAGAGATACTTGTTGTCCGATGCATATGCATTGATGTGTATAAATGGCTGATGTACCATTCATCACTCCAATCACTTTGTTCTTTAAAAAAGCAAACAAGTTGAACTTACAATAAAACTAAAGATTCCCTCGTTTCAAAGCTTCACGGTTTTATTTTCGGCCCATGATAGAACAATAAGGTGTAATATTTGAGATGGAGAACAGAGCATGACCACAGACAGACCAGAATGCCTTGACTAAATGTATTGCACATTTATCTTAAAAAATCAGCAGCTAATGTGCTGTCACATTGCAGAAGAAGAGGACACAACAAAATGACGTCATTGAAAGGGCGTCATTTGGACCTCAAAATGTGAAAATGTGATTAAAATATACTTAACAATCAATATGAAAAATGATGACAGCTACTGAAACTGAGGTCATTTACATTTTTAAATCAGACATCAGATTAAAAACGTAAACATAGACTAAGGGGTGAAGTGTGCCATATCCATAAAAATGAACAGAGGTGGATTGTCTTTCGTCTCATCACCTCTCACAATGGTTGGCATGCTGTGCGCACACACATTGGCCACCAAGTCGGTTATGTTTTGTCGGGGGGGAGAGAGCACTCCACGGTCCATTTAGCAACAAAGTCTTCAGTGCATCATTTAAAAACTGCACTGTTAAATGAGGCTCAGACTGCCTTTGTTTCTCGTATTGCCTAAGGGCAAACATTTTGGCACAGAGGATGCATCAGCACAACGTCCAACTATGTGGTCTCTGTCCCTGCCTCTGAAGCCCATTGGTCTGTCTCTGTGACTTTTATTTTCTTAAATGTCTGTCTCAGTTTTTTCCCTGTTGGTCTTTTTGATATCCCTAAGCCCTTTCTATTCATGACCAACTGCTGAAATCTTCTGTTCTTTGAAACCATAGATGGCAAAAAGTGAGCCTTTGCTGATTCACGACCTCTCTGAAAGTTACGTTAAGTCACACAAACAACCGTATCTATTACACAATCTCTCTTAAACACACACACACACACACAACACAGACACATTTGTTCCCAAACATGTCAATCTCGCTCCAATCATGCATGAAAACCGACACACAGGTATGCACAGGGAATCTGGCCATACATCTCAGATCTGACATGTATCATATAGCAGCTAAACAGCATCTCCTAGAGGACATTTCTGAAACTGGAAACCTGCAACTGTCAAGATTATTTTATACCGAAAAGGTTTTAGGGGGAAAACAGCTAGGGAAAAAAATTACATGACAAAGTCAGAGGGCAGAACATGAGGAAGAAAAAAAAAGAGAGGGGAAAAGCAGCAAAGCAGCAAAGTTCAGTAGACAGAGTTCATGTTTTATTTTCTCAACTTATTGACCTGAAGTCACCTTGTCTTCAGGTGTGCAAAGCTACCGCATCAAGGGTAGTGACAATAAAAGCCATAGAGGAATGGTTAATGACCACAAATGGCAAGAAATTTGATTCAGGTATTAGGTCGAGAAGGTGTTGAGAATAGACTTACATCCTGGAAAAGCCGCCGGTCCTGTGCCAGACGTTTGGACGCGAGGGTTTTGGTGACATGATAGAAGGTTAGCAGCGCTCTGTGCTGCTGCAGGCCGTCCTGACCCTTTATAGACTCCAGCAGAATAGGGATGAGCTCTGGCCATTGCCTGGGGCAGTCCAGACGGGCCACCTTGGCTATCAGCACCGCAATCTGAGTCGCTATCTGTTGGAAAAACAGAGCGAGAGAGAGCGAGAGAAAAATGACCAGAGGCAAAGCATAAACACAGCAGAAGGTGGTTTTAAATGAGTAGTTTGGACAAGGAAGACACTTTCAATTGATAGAGTATCCTATTTATACAGCGTAGAGTGCATCCTATCCTGTAATCATCCCCTGTTAATGATGGAATCAGTCACACAGAATATGTTGTTTTTCAAAGTGCTTTAGAAGAGTTAGATGTTTATAGCGTTTACTGATAGAACATGTTTGAATTGAGTATTTGAAAATCACCTTTAATAACCTATTTTATTATGTTTTATTGTTGACAAGAATAGTAGCAATAAAATCCAGTAAAATCAGCAGGCATAGTTTGAATATGTGGTGCTGGATGGTAACAACCTATAAACAATAATTTGCCGTTTTAAGAAACACCGTTTAAACTAATGTAGCCTAACGTAGCACCCCTGCAATGATCATGCCTTTATAATGGGGCTTGATTTTGAAACATGTTGTGATTTACAGATAAGCTTCTCTAATATCTTGTCCAACCAATTTATATCAGTATGGGGGGACATAAAGATGATGGCCCTGACACCCTATAAATCAGTTAGCTTGGAAATGATATTGATAAAGGGATTGTTTAATAACAGTACTTTTAAATCTATTATATATCCAACTTTACTTTAATTGTTTTTACAGAAGCAGTTTTTCTCTTTTATTCTCAAATAATTGATGAAGCACCGATGGCATTGTATTCACTTTTTATCCTCTCATTCGACCCCCATTATTATTAACAGCACAACCCACAATCAGCAACAAGACAAAATAATGAGAATGAATTGCATTGTCAATAAAAAGCATGCTTCAATGCTTCAAACTCCTTAGCAATCTCATTAAAAGGAATGATAAATAATCTATATGCATGCACATTTAATTGTAATTGTCAATAAATCATTACGTTTGAAAGAGCTGGGTAAGTTCAAAACATTAGCCTGCATTATGGAACTTATAAATATAAACTTTCCACACGACAGTGAAACACCCACACTCGCATAAACAGTATAACCCCGATTGGTTGGAGGAGAGGCTGTAGCAGCTGAGACTTATGCACCTTCTTTGCTTGCGATATGGAGCCTATCAATCGTGATGTTGGAAGCTGTCCCTCAGGGATACACAAGCTATAGGAACCAGGATGAATGGCCGACATTCAGGGCCGCCTCTCGTGTCCCCTCGGACTGATGTATGACACACCGCTTGATTCTGAATTATTTGTTTGCTGCGCCATTGCACTGAGAACGATTGAAACAATGGCCAAACAACCAACTTTATGTCTACATATGCTCAATCAGTGTCTTTATCCATCCATTCGTACATTATTCTTTATTATATTGATATAACTTGTGTTTTTTGCATAAGCCAATTTAGATCATTTGCCATATTTAGCATATATGCATTTATAATAATTTAGAACAGATGACCAATGAGAGTTGTCACTAAAGATTAATAAGAGAAATTGAATAGGTTAGTGGCTGCTTCAATCGTGTTATTCAAGGCATGCACATTGTTTTATTGTGGCAAAAACTTTCCATCATCACAGAAACGGCCACGCTGTCACACTTAACCTAAGAATGGCATTCTGAGGGCAATTCTGACTGAGTTAGTGCAACATTTGCATTAAAGCCATCGTAAAATTTGTCAATGTAAATTGGGTGGGGTGAGAACATATTTCACTGCCCAGACACCGTACCATGGCACACCGCCATTAAAGAGCAGTTGGGATTGTAAGGAGGGTGATGTGTGACGATGCTATAATGCATTCCAAAACGGAACAAAGGCTTTAGGTAATAAGACTACATACACCTATTTTAGAGGTTGATCATGGTTCTTCTGGACACAGTTTACAATGGCGTGTGTTGGATAAAAAACATTATTTTTTTCCCTAATGAAAAATCTTACTTTTTAACATTTTAATTAAGTAAAAACAAAAATAAGAACTGCAAAAAATAAATTTCGTTTTCCCCGGCTGCCTGTGTTGCATTCTGTTTGTTTGGGAGGTACAGCTGGTCTGATCCGACTAAATCTAAATGCCATCAGCAAAATCATAATAGTCAGAAGGTGGTTGAAATACCAATGTATTGCATAAGCTGATGTGGCACCAACAAATTAAGCATACTACAGTTTTGGAATCACTGATGAAGTAAAACACAGAAAATAAAAAGGGGGATTGGACACAAAAAGTTGTATGAACCATTACTTTGTAAATTGTTTTTTTTTGTATAGTTAATGTTGTTTTAATCAGAATAAATCAAACTAAATTCCACCAACCTGATTGACAGGCTCATTGAAGTTTGTGATGAGGCCAGCACGCAATGACGTCTTCTCCTCTTCTGATAATGCACTGTAAACAATCCAGAAAGAACGAGGGAGAGTATTATTTGTATTAGTTAGGATAACACTCTCTGTTACCACCTCATTATCAGTGATATACCATTATAACAGTCATGCTACAGTTGGGTCAAGTTTACTAAATGGATTCAAGATTTTATTTAATAAGGATGCTAGAAAACATAAGCAAGAACCACGTTTTGAAACCTTCCACTGCAAGGTGAGAGTGCTAACTGCTGAGTCACAACTTCACTGATAATAGGGTGCCAGTCGCCGAATGCCGCTCGAACCCCAGAGAGATCAAAGAGACTACTTTGAATTGCGTCTCAAATTCTGGACACGCAAACCTCATACCTTAAGATGGGGAAGATATGATTATGACATCCATCTGCCAAGCTGTAATGGGATCAATTAAATCCCTTCATAAAACCTGATAGTGCAGGACCTGCCAGCTGCCTGATTTCATAAGAACGCTTTGAATAAACCCTGCTCTCCTCAAAATCCTATTGCCAAGTCTGCATCATGAGCCTGAGGTTTTGCAAACAGTAGAGGGGGATTGACAATCTGTAAAATAAAATGTTCCCCATAATTGAGTCTGTTCTGCCTCCGTCAAATGCTGCTGAAGCTAGAAGGAGTGGGAGAGTGTTTGATATGAGAAAGAGTGAGGTGAGGAATGAAATGCGCAGTGACCTCAGGCAGGAGAGAGGACATCTGGGTGGAAGACGCATTACTATGGGGGAGCGTGGGAATTAGTAAAAACAGACATGTATATTTTGGGAATTTGGAGAGGGAGGCAAGCTTAAGAGAAATATAGGATGAGAAATTAAATATATGTTAACATAAACTAGTGTGTGCCTGTTTTGTCAGTAAAATAAACTGCAACTTGTGTTACTCTTTGTTGTGGTTATTTTTAATACTACAATGTCAAATACAAATCTAGGCAAAACATAGCGGCTTCTTCTTTTTCATTAGTGGACCTATCATGCTATTTTTGAATAACATATTGTAGGACCATACCTATATAAGGCATATTTATACTTTTTATTTTTCAAAATACCAAACAGATCATGCATTTTACCCATTCCTCATTTCGCTCAATTTAACACTGCCTTTCATGCTCGGATTCAGTGAGAACAGCCCCATCTGGTGGCCTGAAATATGTACTACAGCGTCTCCAGCGCTTTCGAACGGCAATGTCTGTGGCTGTCTCCGCTTGATTGGTGGAGTTGGCCCAATAGCCGTAGCGCCACTTCTGTGACGACATAAAAGTGTTCAAATCTGGATCAGTCTGTATCAGATCCGTTGCAGCCCCTTTTTAAGAGATTTGGGTATGGAGGAAAATAGAGAGGGTTGTGTTTTCTGACACTTGGTGAGTTCCCTGGAACACCGGGGACACATATTCATGTATAAAAGACGTACAAAAGTGCATTTTGCATGATAGGTCCCCTTTAAGGGAACGATGACTCATATTATCCAGGGATGTTGCATTGATGAAATGACTCGTTCAATTGTACCTGGACTGGGAATGTTTTAAGACACCATAGCACATTGTGCAGATTCTTGCAGAAAGGGGTTTTACACTATTTCAGCACGTTTGATTCATTGTGGTATACTGTAGGTAATCGTATTGTGTAGGTATTTTAAAACCGTACAATACGTTATTGTAAGTCACAGTGTAAGCTTTGTGTAGAAACACCACATGGTCTTACATTGTATCCATCTGCTTGATGAATGGCAATGGGACAAAGGCAATGATCACCGAAATAACCCCTGAACAAAAGGCCTTGCACAGCACTTCAGCAATTCAGTTTAAAGAATTACTAAAAGAAGGGAAAACACCTTTGTAAGAGGAGAAAACTTTAGAAACAACGAAAAGAATAGCAATAACGTTAAGGTGGTCAAAGAGTGGCCATCGTGCTGAGGCAGAGCTGATTACCTCTGTCCAACTGCTGAATTTAAGAGCAATTGTAACAAAAGCCAGCCAGCCAGGTACCCAAAGACAGGCGATAGGCGATCTTCCATCAGACAAAATACAAAAGAGATATGAATAATCAGGATGAAAGGTAAAAAAAATAATGAGAATAAAGCTGTGAAAAGTGAAGGAGGCAGAACTGCAGACGTGAGCTATATTGATCGAATCAGAGAGTGAAGAAAAAACTGCAAAAACTACAAATCTGTGACAAAAAAAGATCTGAGGAAAATGACAAAGCCTCAAAAACAGGCAGAGAGATTAAGACTGGTGAATAGAGGCAGTGAGATTGAATGAGGAAAGGGAGAATAAAGAGGAGCAGTGGAAGAGAGAAGAAGAAGAAGAAGAAGAACCCTCTGATGGAGAGGAAGAGAGTAAGGCTGACAGTAATATGTCAACATGAGGGACAAGCAGGCACTTACTGAGGCGCTACTCTCCTCCAATATCTGTCGATGCCATTTTTGAAGTACAGCACAGCGAGCCACCTGACGTTCACATTCAGCATGTGGTTGTTGAAGATATTCTATGGAGAAAAGATAAACACGCACAAATGGGTAATACCAGGCAAGGACAGACTCAGTATAATACTGTGTGACAGCTCAGTCTATGCTAGACAAAACAATGTCTCGACACGATTTTTGCATTGATGTATTTAGGGATAAACATATAGAAAATAATACATGTTACTATGAATGGAGTTGGGCTCTATGCTCAGCTGGGCAGAACTGGGCCAATTCCTCTACTGAATGAACAGAGATAAAACTGAAACCCATCTCCTCATTTACACCTGGCTGAGACAGTTAACAAACACATTTCCTAAAAAATGTGTTTTTAATATTCCTTTAAGGATCAACATAAGCTGTGTGATTAATATACAACAAATGTTATGTGCTGTTTAGGGGAGGGAAAAAGACAGAACACTAAGCTTTGTTCAATTATTATATTTCTCTGACTTTAACATACTTCTTAAACACTGTAAAATACAACCAGTGTTTAAAACATCTTAATTAATACATTTAAATAAAACGATTCAATGGATATTTTAGTATTAGTACACAAATAAATTCTTAGCTGCCTGCCCTACAATACCTTCTTATTCCGTGTTCTCCAACCTCTCACTTGTGTTTCTGTGATAAGAGTTATTGTGCAGATTGGGAAAAACTCTCTTATGATTGTTTGAATTAAAGGTGGGGTAGGTACTTTTGGAAAAACCAGCTCGAGTGTGCTAGAATTTGAAAATACACAACCGGAACAAATCTGCCACTTCCTTACAGAGCCCCTCCTCCAACACACACGAACGTGCACATGACCAATGAGGGCACGAGATAAGTTTGTGCACAGATGGAAGGCTGACAGGCAGGTAGGGTATCCCTGTATGGATTTATTGTCAAAGCACTTCAGATATTCATTGCTATCGGGATGTTAAGAGCATTCCATGGAATATAACAAAAAGTGTATCTCGAGCTGGTTTCTCAAACTTACCTACCACACCTTAAAGTTACTTAAAAAAAACTAGTGCTACAGAAAAGAGCATATACCCAACGTTGTCCTGATTTCATGTACCATACACCACTCATTAAAGTTTTGTTAGTAGATTTATTCTACTCATTTGAGAGCACCCTCACCAGGAGGACGGAGTAGAAGCCTGGCTGCGTCTCCCACTGTCGGAGCTGCTCCTCCGCAGGCTTCAGCTCAGACGTGTCCTGACTGGTAGCTTGGGTTAAGGCCTGCAGCACCACTGAACTGGCACTGTCCATATCCATCGATGGATATCTGCAGGGGAATATGAGAGGCGGGGGGGGGGGGAGGAAGGAACAGACAAGAGAAGAGTTTCATTGTTTTTGTGTGAAGTTCATTCTGATTTGAAGAAGAACAACTTTTTTTTAAAGTTTAACCGTAGGGATAAACAGCAGAAGAACATTTCAAATGAAAGGCAGTCAAAACTAATCAACAAAGATTGTCAGTCTTTTTGTCTGGTTTTATCTTCTCACCCCCATGTTATTATATATCAAGCAGTATTAAAATCACACATAAATCTTTGGAATAAAGAAAAGAACAGAAGTCGACATAATAAGGATAACAAATCCTTTATCATTGAGGTCCTAGCTGTAAAAAAAGGATAACTGATGAGAACAAAAGAAAATCGATAATATCTTTTACAAAATACTGCTAACTTCTCTTCGTCAGCTTTCAGTGCGTTCCCAATTGTTTCAGAGAGTATCTGACAATAGTGAGAACTTTTATAACTACAAAAGAAAAACATTATTTCTGTCTGTCAAATAATCATTAAAGGATATAGCAATCAGGAGCTGAGAAGTAATCCAGACACTAGCTATGTTAAAAACACAGTTCTCTTTTCAACAGCCATATCATCTAAATAAGCGACGGTCATCTGTGAGACCAGTAGAGGTAATGCGGGACCGTCGAGTGAGTTATCCATCGGTGAACTTTCATTAAGAGTGTGGGTAAATATAGAGCAAGGCTGCCATCTGCAGCACAGAAACAAATGTCCAGCACCATGATCTATTGGGAGCTTCCAGAAATCCATGTGAATTAGTTTGGTCACTCCACAGAAATACAATAGCAGTCCTTTGGCCAAATATATGGCCTTCGAACAGGCACAGATTGTTTCAATAGGCAGAGTCTCTGAATTATTGATTCACAAACACATCGTGTAGATAGACTGTAAAATCGTGTTCAGTTTATAAAGTGTGAATGAAGCAAGAGAAGTACCAGCCTCTGTCTCTGGTGATATCAGAAGAGATACAAATTCACCTGCCAAAGATAATGCAAAAATGATTACATTCAATTCACATGTGTGCTAATATTTTGGTGGGATAGGCTGTCCCGGTTATACATTCTGGCATGTAACCATCAGATCCTGGTTTCAGAAACCTGGACAAGCATGTATTCAAGTTTCTAGGAACCCAAATATCATATTAGTTATTACATTATTCCAAAGACGACACATAGCCTAAATTTGTGTGATATCATGGTTAAGGAGATACAGTTGTTTTGGGTTACTTTATGTTTTTTATTTATTTGATGTAGTCAACAATAGTATCAGGCTATCTTGGCTCAATTGTTTAGTGTTTCAAGGGAGCAAATAACAATCAAGGTCCCAAAGGCATCCAGGAATTGAGCAAACCGAAGCAAGTAAACTTTGAAAACACTTATAAAGAGTGTTTTCCAAATAAAGCACATTATGTCACACCTTTCATTTCCACTACATACTGTGTTTTCATCAGTTCAGTAATGCGTGTACCCTGATCAAATATGTAAGAAATATTGCCTGCTTTATACATTTGTTAAAGCAATATACAACCTGTTAAACATTTAAAGTTGGCATTCTACTATACAAGGTACAACTAACACGTTATTGCTATTGCAATATTCTAGCTACATTTGTCTGAACTAACCTCTTAAGTCATCAATGTTTTGAGGCTGTTGTCAAATATTAGCTCAATATGGTGTTTTGCACATGCAATGCCCTCTAACACTAGCTAACCTAGTTGTCAGATGATGGCTGGGTGAAGAAGTAAGCTAGCGGCAGCAGAACTTCATCAGCTAGCTCATCAGGCTAAATGTTGATATCATTATCTACGAAGCGGCTAAGATTGATTTCAGCAAAGCCAATTCAACCTCTGTCGGGCCATATTACAATATAAGTGCAGCTATATGGGTCCACGGGTATATAGGCATACAAACGTTTAGAAAATGGTTTCCTCTGTATGACTGTAGTAAGTGTTTGCATGGATGTATTACGCATTTAAAATGACACAACCCCATATGAAAGGAAGCCTGTCTATCAAGTATCATATTTGGGTTTTGAAGCGCAGAGAGAACCAAAACAAGCTCAGTGGTAGGCTGTCAGAAGAAACCAGCAACTGTTCCAGTACATTTTCATTATTTTTGATTAATTTTTGACTTCATTAGACCCACCATGTTTCTTTACTGGCCCTCTCTGCGTGTCATCTACAATTTAAATAAAACAACCCCATGCAAGGTGCGACACTGAGTTTCCAAATGGTGCAAACACCAAAGCTAACTTTGCTAGCTGGCTTAACTTATTCAACAGAGAACCAAGGGCCCACAATGTCTGTGATGCTAAATAACGTCCTCAAACAAACGTCTCAAAATAGAAACATAAAACGAGACTTACCTTAAAGAATGACTGCAGAAAACAGAATCGGTGGTGTTGTTGTGGCTGCTAAAGCTCTGCCAATGGTAGTGTAATGGGAGATGGAAACACACGCTTGTAGGAATGGCGCGAGCAACACAGCAGGCGCGCAGTGATGACGCGTTAGGTTTGGCAGGCGTGCTTCCAAAATGTATTATGTTCACATATGGTCTTGAATAAATAAAGGAAGAAGAAAAAAAAATACAATACTCAAGAAGGGTTTTAATAGTAGCCTATTATGAACAAGGGTTGCAGGCATATCCCTTGCATTTGTGTCTTTGCACAGAACCAAAGTAGCCTACAGGTACAGTGAGCATGCATACTTAAGCAACATAATTCATAGAAGGGCAGGTAAAAGGGTATCAACGTTGAAGGCATTACAAAATAGTCAAGTGTTTTTAAGTGATTAAAAGAAAACAGCTGTGCAGGCAGGTGACCGTAGTGTGTGCTTCTTGTCAAATAGCCCAAAATCTGAAATTTGTATCATAGGGATTTTTTTTTAACTATTAGTTTTATTGGCAGCCTGCAATTCTCCATGCAACATTTCATCATTTTTTAAGGGAAATTTACATAGTATTTATGTGTGTGAGTTTAGAATTCTGTGGTGGGGGGGAGGAATGGGAGTGTCCTCCTGCTGATTTATTCTATCCATTCCGTCTTGCTTTATTTTAGGTAGATCACTCAGAGCAGACATCAACCTAGAGGCTTAAGCCAGAATTGTTTGTTGTGCAGGACAAGTATGGATTTAATGGAATTGTTTTTCATCACTCTTGGTGCTGCAGTAGTTGTCTGCTATGGAGTAAAACTGCTGCTTTTCAGTAGGATGCTTTTCCCAAAAATATGGTTTCCACTGTCACAGTCTTTTTTTACCTCTTTGGGAAAGTGGGCAGGTGAGCTGTTTGTATGTGCATGTTCTCTCATTTATGTTAGACCATAAGTCATATAGTGGATAATAAATGCTGGGACATAAGTTGTCAGTGACCCTTTTTAAAGGTATTATGTGGGCCAAAGAGTGTCTTTATTTGAGATACAGAGGTGAAAGACAGGGGAAAGGGCATTGCCTGGAAGTCACACTTTTAACTATACTTCGGTGATCAAGCTCAACATTTGTAATTGTGTAATTATTATGGTGTTATGAGTACATTGCTATGTGTGAAGTGCCCAAATAGGCCTGTGCATGCAAATTTAACTGTGGCTGTATAGCCGTAAAAGATAAGGAACAGTTTAAATTTTTCAGACTAGTGTATACCTTTCTCTGTTGCACAAGATTACACTTGTTTAATGCTCAAGCAGAGGCAAGTTCTGACTTTCCCTTCAACTGTTTTGTAATGTGAGAATACTCATGGTTCAACTGCTTGCAGCTGCTAACAGAAACAAGATCAATGTTTTTCATCCAACATATTGCTGCTTGAGTGACACATATGAAAGAACATTTTATTCTTGGCTTACTTGCCAAATGCTTACTGGCAATGTGGTTTTAGTTAAATAATAGTGATTGTATATTTATGAACTGTGAATAAGAAAATAACAAACACACCACACAATTTGAACAACAGTATAAACTGCCTGTATCATTTTTGTGATGGAAATGCATTAAGGGTAATATGACAGAAGGGATTTATTACGATAAGGAAAATATTAGTGCTTTTACTAGCTGTTGCAAGGAATCAAACTTGTAGGATTCCTACTAACTTGAGGACAGTGTCAGTGCATTTGAATTAAACCAAAAACATTCCTCTGCAGGTCCCAGGGTAGTCTCATTGAATTACAAAGCTCTCTTTAGAATCTTCTGAAGAGGTAATTCAGTCTCTCACAGTGCTTAAAAAAGCTCAATAAAAACACAGGCAATATGGGCTGATCTTACTTTCTCAAGCCTACTTTCATTCCATTCCAGCACAGAGGAATACAGACACCGGAACGGTATGTTCTAGGCTCTATACACGCTGCCTTCTTTATTCTTACTTGTCCTGACAATTTGAAATATATTTGCGTAATTGTGGATATCCAGATTGTAGCCAGTGCCCATCTTTTAACCTGAGTGTTCAATCCAATGTTTATATTTGAAAAACCTCCACCAGACAGAAAGCAGAGTCACAACAGAGAGCCAACAAAGTGATGAATGAAACCCATCCTGATGAGAAACTCATATTCACGACACAGATATGGTATTGCTTGTCCGTCCATGTGCATGGTCGGACGTAGCTGGGTACCATCTTTTCCACCTTTTTTCCATGCTTACTCTGATGTTTATATTTATCCTGATTAGTGACTCAGTCTTTAGTCAAGTTGATCATGTTTATCTACCATAGGGGCGTCCAAAAGGAAATGTCCTTGTTTTGTATTTGTTTTGTTGTCACTGGTGATCTCACTGGTGATCAGCATACAACATTGTAACTCTGGGAACAAGGAAACCCTTTTCTGGCACTGAGAAACTGTTTTCAATAGGGACTAGAATATGTATTTTATATCTGTGTGAAAAAAGATTATATATTTTTTAAAGATGGGCAATTAAAACTGTCCAGTTTATTATCACAGCACCTGAGATGCTGCACAGTAACACTTTTAACATGTTTTTAAGTAGTAGTATCAACAGTGGTTTGTGTGGTGAGAAGTGTTGTCATCCAACACTGTTGTCCTTTTGTAAGGACTGTGCACACATTTTTAAAGAGCATTGAGTTTATATTTTGAACTCAAAACATTTGCTTTTCCCCACAATGATTTATTATTACATCACAGTCCTGCAAAACAGTCTTTACCGTTTTAAAATAAGTAATGGTGCCATGCCCATTACTTCATGTCTGAAAAGAGTAAAAGAACCAATGATCTTTGTAATCAGGGTCAGGAGGTGATGGGAAAGAAGAACTCAGAAACAAACAGTTCCTCTTTGTTTAACGCAAAGATCTTATCAGAACTGAAGAACATGTTGTATTAGTACAACCTGTTAGAACAGGATGGGTTGGTAGTGTAAACAAACACAAATACAATCCTGGGACTTGTCTGCCAGCAGAGGAAGAGAGCGGGTGTAATGCAGCTCTGATTCACAGTGCACATGGCGTTAGGAATGGAAAGAATGGAAACTGCAGGAGAATATGATAACTAATACATTTATTTTACTAAACCCTGCATCCCTGTTTCAGTGGTGACTGGTGCTTCAGAGGGAATAGGAAGAGCATATGCATTTGCAGTAAGTGGTTCTTTAAATAGCCCTGCTTGTCTTTGCATATCATTTATTTATTGTAGTATAGGACACCAAAGTTAAACATAATAACTAAGAGAAAACAAACACACATCTTAACATTTTGTGGGTAGCGTTTTTTGTTTTTTACATACTTTTATTTTCAACACTTTGTAACAAAGGTTGTATCTATTTATTTCCTACCCACAACATTATGCAGTTTAAGATATGTACTATTTTATGCACATCTGCTCATTCTTTTCTGGCAACTGCACATTTTTCATGTCTCCAACCGCTCATCACTGCAACATTTCTTCCCTCAGCTGGCTGAGAAAGGGATGAACGTGGTAATCATGAGCAGAACTAAAATAACACTGGACCAGTTGGCTGAAGAAATAGGTACAAACTGTCTATAAATGCTTTTTTTGTTGTGACTGCTTTTAAAACTGTGATCAAATAAACAATGTATAATGTATGCTGACCCTACATGTTCTCCTTTTAGTTGATACCACAGGGCAGCGGGTGAAAGTCATTGTAACAGACTTCATGAAGGACAACGTCTTCAGTGAAATCGAGGATCAGATTAGGAGCCTCGACATTGGGGTTTTAGGTTGGAATATTTATTTTGTATAACTACATGTAGTGATTGTATGATTGAAACATTAACAGCTTCCAAATACACAAGAAATATAATATCTTCAGATTCCTTCCCTGTTTCAAAGCAGATGTTTTTTTTGTTCCCCAGTCAATAATGTTGGAATGCTGCCCAGCTTCATCCCCTGCAAATTCCTTGAGACTGCACAGCTGGACCAGGTCAACAAATATATTTAACCTTAAGTGATACACACAAAAATTAATTGCATGTATCCTTTAGCTCTTAATGTGTATAATGCATTACTTTCATCATAAAACAAGACAAAGTGTTTTGTCAATTTATGCCGCAGTATTCCTGATAAATGTCTTTGACAGGTAATAAGTAATGTAACGTTTTTTTAAGAAGCCCTTTTTAAAAAATATATAACTTTATCTTTTTCACCCCAGTATTCTCTTTCCCTTCATTATCAACACCACTTATACATGTTTATTCACGTTTTCAGACAATCACAACAGTGATAAACTGCAATGTGAAAACCATGGCAAAGGTAGGAGTGTAATTGCAATTTTTCAGCAAAATAACTCTAAGTTACAATGTAATGTTTACCGTTTAGTGACTGGTGTGTAGTGTCAAAAACTCTTTACTGGGTACAAAAAAAAAGATCCAATATTTTGTGAGTACAAGTGATGGATTCTTTGTTTTCATCCAAATGAACTTACCCTTACATTGTCCCATATTTGATTTATTCTTTTTTTCCTCAGATGTGCAAAATAATCCTTCCAGGCATGGAGAGCAGGTTTCCTACCTTTATTTTTCTCCTTTAGATGTGATGTGATAAAATCCTAACATGCATTATTTTCATTGAGTTTTGGTAAAAATGCAAGACCAAATCGTTTTTGTCTGCCTCTACAGGGGTAAGGGGGTCATTTTGAATATTTCGTCTGGAGTTGCCTCCATTCCTTTCCCCCTGTACACCCTATATGCAGCATCTAAGGTAAGAACAGTCTTGCATCTGAACCTCTAGTATCTCTATCTCACGTCGTTTGATCACTCAGCTGTAATTTATTTTTTTATAATTTATAGGTGTTTGTGGAGAGATTCTCTCAAGGTCTTCAAGCAGAATACAAAGATAAAGGGATTATTATACAGGTACTTTGATAGAGACTCACCCTCAATGTATTTATGTTTAATCAAAAGAAGAAGGAGTGCGTTGTTGTCAACATTAAAGTGGTTTTAGAAATATTGTAACAGCTTCCTCTTTCTTTATATGCTGTCTCTATTTTTCTCAGGCAGTGGCTCCATTTGGGGTCTCCACTCGAATGACAGCATACCAACAAACCAACGTAGTGACTCTGTCACCAGAAGAGTTTGTAAAAAGCTCCCTGCAGTACCTCCGAGCTGGAGACAAAACACACGGAAGTGTCTGTCACATAGTTCTGGTAAGACTTAGCGACTAGCTTCTAGCTTGCCATCTGATAATGCCAAATAATGCCAAATAGAGACTGATTATCCCCGTGATTATGTGTGTGTGTGTGTGTGTGTGTGTGTGTGTGTGTGTGTGTGTGTGTGTGTGTGTGTGTGTGTGTGTGTGTGTGTGTGTGTGTGTGTGCGTGCGTGCGTGCGTGCGTGCGTGCGTGCGTGTGTGTGCGTGTTTGTGTGTGCATACAGGGCTGGTTACTCCAGTCTATTCCTCTCAAAGTGTTCTATGCAGAGTCTATGCTATGCAGCCTACAGGACTATGTGAAGAGGAAAGCAGCACTGAAGGCATCCATCTGTGCATCAACTGCAACTTGTGAAAATGTTAAAAATAAATAACCACATATTCCTTCCTTTAACCATGATATTTCTGTAAATTGATTATAATTACGGTACTATTGACAAACCTATGTTTTCTGTTTTTTAAACAGTGGGGACAGTTATAACTTGTGAACGTCTTATTATTAATATTATTGGTTACTTTACAGCAGTACTTTTTTGTAACATTGTCGGTAAGCCATCCTTTCATTTCATTTCATTTCATTTCAAACCTTTATTTAATCAGATGGTCTGAGGACCAGATTGGTCCTCATGGAATCTTCTTCATTAATGTCAATAGTTCTTCAGTTTCTAAGGTTTGAAGGTATTTAGGCATCTGCTCTTTAATCCACATATACATCTATTGATATTACACTCTTACAGTAGAAAATAATAAACTACATTATATAAGTTACATTTGATTTATATTAGTTTAATGGAATTTACTCTAATGATGCCGATTCAGTGTTTTTTAAGATAACTGTGTAGGATCAAGTCATAAGTTTGCAGAATGCAATCGAATGAATAATTCCACACACACACACACACACACACACACACACACACACACACACACACACACACACACAAAAAAAAGACACACCTGTAACTGTCATTAGCATCCTCCTTGCCCCTTTAAGATGGGGAAAAACTTTGGATCCGATGAGTACACCACCAGGCGTCTCTGCCCTAGTGCCAGTAATTCTGATATTCACAAAACAAGCAAAACCAGCTGTGGGTGGAAGAACACTGACAAGCTTCTACCAGGTTCCTCGAAATGAGAACACATTGCATAAAAACAACATTACATATAATTACATAAAATACAAGGCATGGCTTTGACGGGCAGACGCAGATATGCAACCGTTTGAATATCTCCTACCAGGATGTCTGACCTGAAGAGTCCCTTATAATGGGGTGACCATGCTGTTTAGACAGCCTTGATGAATGATCCTCCCCATGAGAGATAGTGCAGGGAATAGGAAAAGTGTCTTGACAAAGATCGAGAGACAGGGGGGAGCTCAGAGTGACCCCGAGTTTAGATGATCCATGCCTATTCTGTCTTTTCAAAAGGAAGATAATTACTAACCTTCACATGAGTATAGTCTTTATCGCATGTGATGCTTTTTGAGAGAGCAGAGCACTATTCACAACAACAACAAATCTAAAGATAAGAATTACAGACAAGGGTGTGTGTGTGTGTGTGCGTGCGTGCGTGCGTGCGTGCGTGCGTGCGTGTGTCGGTGATTTCACTAGCAAAGGACAATTGTTTAAAAAAACAAATATATTTTGGGATAATGGAGTTGTAAACTATTTTAGTAGACATTTCTTAGTAGGGGATTCTAGTTCTTGCTATCCCTTTGGTGTATTGGATGTGTGTTGGTTTTATTTCCTTTTTTTGAATTTATATGTATAAATGGTCAATCTTTAAAGGTCACCTATTATGCAAATCCACGTTTTCATGTATTTTATACATAAACATGTGTCCCCTCTGTGTAAAGAGATTCTGAAACTTTCAGGAAAAAAGATTCGCTCCCTTTTTGTCCTGATCCATTTATATAAAAACCTGTCTGAAAATGAGCTGATCAGATTTTGGCCACTTTATGATGTCATAACATTGTTTTGGCTTGTGTAACCATTAGCCAATCACCAACCAAGGTAACCCCCCCCCCTTATTACCTGAATATCCTCCTAGAGCACCATTGTGTTCTTTTTAACCAAACATCTCTCAGAGGGGCGTGGGGAGTGGCTCCTTATTTTCATCTAAAGTAACAGACAGAGAATCAGCACTTTTGGAACAGGGCTGAAACAGAGGGGATTATGGGATGCTACACTTATCTGTTTGGTGTTTGGAGCCAAACACTTCAGAGACATGTTTTGTATATATCTGAGACCTATAATATATTGATGAAAAACAGTATATTAGGTGACCTTTAAATACACTTGTGTGGTGATAATGTAGTCCCTTAACATTCAGTTTCATTTGTTTTCATCTTTAAGTGTTTTAAGATTGGCAACATAATTTTGTTATGTAATTTTAAGCTCAGTCTGACAGATCCCCAAATATTGTGTTTTATCTTCCAACACCATGGTGTTTATAAAAAGTTAAAATCAAAATAAAGTATGTGAGTTGCATGTGAAATGTCTCATTGCGTTACTGGTTACTGTGACCATCGCTTTCTTCATTTTATATATAAAAAAATCCTGATTTGAGTAATGTCTTTAGAATTACAGCATGTACAACGTGCCTGAGAGAATGAAATGGGAAAGACAAAGTGTTATTAAACTTCAGTACCTCAACGTTTAATGGTACAGATTGGTGCTTAACTCCTGTTCTGCTTAGATCACTGACATGATCACAGTACCACTGAAACTTCACCACCATGAGGTTTATAACAACTGATATAGTTAATCATTTAACCTTATTACCCATTCAATTGTCTCTCCTGTCTTTGAAAGTCTTAGACTACCAACAAACCAAGGTTTGTTTATTAAATTAAATGATGGAAGTTTTTATAATATTGCTTTTAGAAATGACTTAAGGCATAGCATCCTCGAATCAAAGTAAGTCTTAGAGGGGTTACCAGCTAACAGAGGAAGACTGGCGAGTCTTCTTTGGAAAAAATCGTAAACATTTGTTAATACAATTATCTGGGGGGGGTAGTACATAAATAAGAAAACCAACACTTAAGACATTTGCTATATCTTATGTCTTCAGTCTACTATTTTTTGTATCAATGAAACAAACTATTCTTAAGCCTTCATGTTACATATTCTACAAAATGGTTTAAAAAGCTACAACAGTCTGAAGTGTAGTTTATTTCATGAAAAATTCCTGTGATCATGTAGCATTCAATATAGCCAGTAGAGGGCACCAAATATAAAGGTTTCAGTGCCTCCTGATGGCTGTCATATGGATACACAGAAACACACACAAAAAACACACAAAAACAAACACACACACACACACACACACACACACACACACACACACACACACACACACACACACACACACACACACACAAACACACACACAACACACACACACACACACACACACACACACACACACAAACACACACACACAAAGCTGAGGACAGGTCAGCAGATGGGATGCCTCTTGTTATCAATTATGTCTCCAGCAAAACAGAAAAGTTACTTTTAGGATAAATACACTGCCTATGCTTTTCAAAAGTCGTTGGAAATAAGTAAAATTATTCTACATAAAAGGTGGAAAAAATAACCAATCTAGTATACACATACAGTACGTTAAAAACAAGCATGAGTGCCTTGCTGCCAAAACATATCTTTTTGAATCTGTCTAATTTATTAGTTTAAATTGTTCTGAAAACAATCTCCACCACTGGGATTTTCCAGGAGGTGTGTTACCTTTAATGTTCCTGTAGTTGCATCTCCTTAAAAGTCGCAGTCTGAGCAGCGTGTCACCTGCAGCAGAAAGTTGTTTACCACCGGTTGCTTATCAGCAGGGACTTTCCTCCCCTGGGGTGATCTGCAATTCAGTGAAGCATACACATTTATGATATAATTTTCAAAGTGTTTCTAACATCAAATGAGGCCCTCAGAGTCGTTAAGTGATTATTACTACTTTCATAATCACAGGGTGTAGGTCAGGCTATAGTTGTATTCCATTAGAGAGCATCCAGTGGGAGAGCTTCTCTTCTTCCCTTGCAGAATAAATGGTTTTACCATGAATGGGATCATATTTTAGCACATGTATCAGGTCAAACTGGCTTCAACACGTCTAACGCCTCTAGCAGATGAGAGATTTATCAAAAAATGGGTCAAAGGAAAAGCATTGTTTTCATTGCACTGTGTTACCATTTCTTATGTGGGTGGTCAGGGCTCCGAGGATAGTCTTTGTAGGAGGAGATTGTGTGCGTGTGTGTGCGTGTGTGTTCCTGTGTTCGTGCGTGCGTGTGGTGTGAGCAGGAAAAAGAAAAAGAGAGAGATGCTGCCTTTGAGGATGCTCCCTGTGTGACTCCTCTCTCCTCCTTGGACACTGCTTGCTTGTTGTTTCAGTAAAAAGAAGGGTCCAGAGATGGTCCAAGACAAGCACACAGCCACTGCAGCCCACCCAGGAGCCAAGGTCAGGACCACTAACCTTCAGACACTTACACACACTCACACACTAAACCCACCTCTCGGATAACTTTCCAGGTTGACCGGAGTTTTAGTTTGATTCTGGAACTCATTCATCAGAATATTTAAAAAAAAATTTAATAGGGTAATTGTTGAATCAAGAAAGCCATTTACCCACAACTTGGACTAATGCTGAACTCCCCCAAAAATATATTTGAATAAATTATCGGAAAGCAATACATCTCTAGGTAATTACATACATTATGCACTTTTGACATAATTCAACACATTCTCACTCCCAACTCACTAAAGTGGCGTTATGTCAGGATCCCTTGGCGTCACTATCAAACGCAGTGGGGGGCCCCTTTAGCGTAAATTAACTACTATCAACTATCAGGGAGTCCCATTGCCTTGCATAGAGCTCCCTGAACGTTGGTAATAGACGAGTTGGGATTGCGGAGAAATGCTCTCCGCCGACCCATTCTCACAGCTTTTATCAACCTTTTTCTTACTCAATATCAAGCCACACTTATTGTTTTTACTTCTTTATTTCAATTGTATAATGTCTGACTTTTGTTACCGTCAGTTAGGGGGAGAGTAGGGGCTCAGAATACTGAAATCTGTATTGTTTCAGTTTTTTCCTTCTAATTTTGTATTCTTTTCTAAACCACACACTGTTCTTTACTCAACAATAAGACATAATTATCCTTGTGTTTATTTATTTGTTTGATTGTATAATTTTTGACTTTTGGAGTCAGTCAGGACCGAGGGTCGGAGCAGCTCATAGTAGTTGCTTTAGAGAATTGTACACCCGGAAGTAAGTATTCTCTCTGCTTTGCTTGACAAACCCCGTGATTAGTCCTCTCAAGCTCTGTGATTGTTGGAGTGGCAGTGCGCCAAGGTTACGCCGAGCGTCAAACGGCTCTTTGAAATGGAATGAAACCATGGCACACTATCCAGAACTGGATTTGAACGTTTCCACCACCCCCCAGAACTACACATGCTGGCTATTGTGTTTCGCGACATGTTCTATTTCATCCCTACTGACCGCCAGAGGCGGTTCTTTAAGCACTGGATATGTCCATCGCGCATTCGCAGGTCGAGTACCAATACCACCAAAGTCACCAGTGAGTCAGTGACCCCACGTGACACCGGACTTATCTGCCGGTGTCGTCAGAGGATCAGTTCCTTTTTATCTTCTCGCTGCGCGAGTACCGTGGCTACATGTTGTAGCCTACAGCGTTCGGCTTGAACTAATTATCTGCATACAGCTGCCTGCGTGCAGCTTTCACTCGGAGCCGCGGGTTGCTTACTCGTCCTCCAGAGGCTGTGGCCGGCTGCGCAGAACTTCGACGGACAGGTTTGTGTTGACTTTGTTGGTGTCCCCGCTCCCGCTCCCAGCATAAGTTGTCCTGATTGCTGTCTTGTTTGTTATTTGGCTTAATATACCCACATGATAGCTAAGGTCAGAAGAGCTTTATTTAATAGCTGGTCTTATGTCTGTGACCCCTCGTGTTGTTAATTGATAAGCCTGAAACATGCACTTGTCAAGGTTCAGAGGCACATTTTGCAAATATGGCAGTAACCATCGATCATCTTAAGATAAGATATACTTTGTTGATCCCAAGTTGGAAAATGTTTTCGTTACAGCAGCATGTGTAACAGTTGTAAATATCCAAAGGTGTTTATTTGTAAAACATTTAGTATAATCACACAAATTCTGTGTTTTATATTTAATAATTCTGTGTTCTTCATTTATTGAATGTTCAATAGCCTACCTGACAAGGTCGGAGAGGAAAAAGGTCTGCGGAGAGCATTTCTCCGCGATCCCAACTCGTCTATTACCAAGTTGTTAATACCAACGTTCAGGGAGCTCTATGCAAGTCAATGGGACTCCCTGATAGTTGAAAATTGACGATTAAGGGGCCCCCCACTGCGTTTGATAGTGACGCCAAGGGATCCTGACATAAGGTCACTATAGTACGAGTTGGGAGTGAGAATATGGTGATTTCCTTGAGTGGCTTTCTCTCCTTAAGTTGTTTTTTCTCCTTGTGAAGCCGACAATTGAGCGGCTCGACCAAGCAAGGAGGCAGAGGTAGAACGTCCAAAAATATAACCCGATGTGGGCATTTATTAAATTCGAGCACAGGACACAGCCTCAATCTTGCTGTTCCCGTGAGCGCAGTCACCAGCCAGAAGGATCTCGCACACCCCACAAAACAGGAAACACAGAGCCTAAATACCCACAGTAATTAACCCAACAAGACACAGGTGAGGGGGGAGGAGACAACACAGGGCACCAGGTGAACATAATCAGGAGCAACAGAAAAGAACGGGCAGCGG
>NW_011368322.1:63131-85430 GCF_000735185.1 Notothenia coriiceps | reverse complement strand
TAACTGAACAGCATAACACGGTGGTAACTTGTACAATTAATGCAACTTTACATCATGACCTTTACACGCTAAAACATATCATTTGCACACAATGACTAATCTCAACAGCTGTCAATCTTACACAAACAAACACTTTCGGCGCTCTCGCTATAACTCCCCTCTCGTTCCAGGTGGAGCCGAGGGCCCGACGACATTCCGATTTAATACGGTTTAATCATTTAATAAATACTACATCAATAAATAGTATAAACATTTGAAAATATGCAATGTTTAACTGTAATGTGCAAATCACGCTAATAAAGTGCAAAAGTTACCTTCGTCACACTCCTGAATGTGCTGTGCTTCTCAGACTGACTACCAGTATAAATATTAAATTATTTATAGGCTACTAGCTGAAATATTTATGTGACATAATTACCCCTTTCTCTCTCAAACTTTGCTGCAGAGGCCACAGAGATTCAGTCGCAAAAGGAGATCTTAGGGGTAATTATTTCTTACAGGAGTAATACCCATCACTTCTCTTCCATCCAGGATGGAGGTCTTTGAAATTCAAGAAGATAATTCAAACCCTTCATCTTCTCCAAAAGACCCGGCTGTTAGGGACTGGCAGGGGGAGCATGCAGGCAGAGGAACAGAGGTAGAGAGGATGAAACAGGGTGGAGGGAAGAGAAAGGGTGAAAATGGAAATGTTCTAGAGAGAGAGATGGATCAGAAAAAGTGAAAAGAAAAGACCAGTGACTTCTCTGACGGCCCAGTGCTCACATATGGCTGAGCTTTGCTTGGATAGCCTCACTTCAAGGAGAAGGGCCCTGCAAACATAAACAGTAGAGAGGCTGCAGCTGGAGCAGGGAGGCAGCCGCTTGCTTACCCAGAACTTTCTACACTAAACAATGGATCAAGTGACGCACAGGCCTTTGGCAGTGCAACAGAGATCCAGGCGGCTCAGAAAAGCCTTTCTTCTGTACGTTTATATCTCTGCTCTCTCAATATTTACCCCACGGGAAAATATAGTTTTCCATTCCTTTTGTTCTGAAAGGAGCAATCGAGTAGACCTCCCTTCATCCCAGTCACTTCCACCTTCAAGACCAGACAGGTTTAGAGAGGACGAGTGTCTTTTATGCAAAATTAATGTCATAATTCCAGCACTTCCTCACTCATGCAGGTGTTCAGAGTGAATAGATTTAAGCAATTCATTAACAAAATTAAGAAATTCATTGGCACAGTCTATTTTGAGCCGTGTTGAGGAGAAGCAATACAAATGAGGATTAGTCCTTTTACTGTGTGCATTACTGCATTACAAAACATAGTGTGTGTGCGTGTCCATCTGTGTTATATCTCTTTTATGGACGGGCACAATGGGGAACGGAAGGGCCCAGGAGCCAGTGAATTAACCTAAATTACAGCTAACAGTTGCCCGGGTAACTGGATAGGAATGAGTGGCAAATGGTGTGTAATTTCCTAACGAAGAGGGGGAGTTGTTCTTTTTCACATTTAGAGACCTCCTCGGCCTGCAACCGTAACAACAGGAGGACTCTGTACCCCTCTATAGGAGTTTTTTGTGTGCTGAGTCACCATTAAAGTTTTTTCATAGGATTTGGATACAAACTCTTTATCCTGTTCCCTCATAAACACCTATGACGGTCACCTAAATACACGTTTTTAATGATACTTACATTGTAACAGTTGCCCTAAGGAGAATCCTACAAAAATGATGCATATTTCCACAGCCTTAAAGGCCCTAAAAAAGAATGTCCTCTTGCTGTGATGGCATCCCATAAACAGTGTGGATTATTTCACGAGACATTCCTTCATTTGTGTTTTGTCTGGACTTCCCCAAATTCGAATTTGGGACATGCTTTTAATTGACCTTCTATAACATGACAATATTTTCGAGTCATACGAAGTATGTGCATACTGCAGAGTTTGGGCACAGGAGAGATTTAAATAATATCATTATTATTATTATGTTTGCCTGTGCAGCGTGATTATTGACTTTAGAGTCCCAAACCTCCTTCACGTATGTTGTAAGGTCATAAGGAAGGAAAGTAAGAAATTAGTGAATTGGATCTCAATGAAGCTGTTTAGAAAAAGTAGTCTGAGTTATTGCGACAAAGATCCTAAGAAACACAAACCGATGACCCACAATGACCCTCTGTTAGTTACCAGAACCCACAGGCTAACTGTCGAGACTTCTTTCATATAAGAATATGTAATACTTCATTAAAAAAGAGCTAGTTCTTTATCAGCCTCTGCTGATTTCTGCAAACCTTCTTAACACATTGCAGAATGAATTCTTTTGAAACCTGAGCCAGAAAGGACTGGAGGCCCAGGTCAGTACGGGTCAACACTCATTCACAGCTATTAACAAATCAAATCAAACTAGGTGTCACAGCCTGACATCTGAAAATAAATCTACATTGAAAGGGCTGCCCTCTGCCGCGATTTCTGACTGTCCCGTTTATATCAGTCTCACACACACCCAGGTGAAAGTGACAGGAAATATAAACAAAGTGTTCACGCTGCCCTTGACACAGAGAGCAGAAACACTAATGGGAGAATCGGAACACACCTTCACTTCACTATTTTTTGTGACTCTTAGGTATGGCAAATTACACCACAGGATGTAAAAAAATCAAATGCAATCATCACACAGACTTGAGACATTGTCGGTAGCCATTCATGGGTGTTGAATGTCTCACTCCAGATCCTTGACAGAATACTGCCGTTAGCATTAAGGATAAGAGAGCTTTGTTTGCCACTGAGCCATGTTAGCTGGCCTCCATTAGCCTCCAACCACTGTCACTCAGAGGGTGAGCCTTTCTATTGTCAGTTAAATGCAAAGCCTCTCTGCTATCTCACTTGAACCAGACTATGACCACAAAAAGACAGATAGGGATCTGCGGTTCTCAGTTAACGGTGAAACAGAATGAGAAAAGCAGAGAGGGAAGGGTTTGGGATAAGAGAAAGGGCTTTTTATTCTCTGTGTGTGATTTGAACAGGTGTGACAAATGTGTGGCCTTGGTATATGTGTGTGAAGATCGTCAAGATCTACCACCCAGAAGGCCTACATGCACAAGCACACACACATACAAACCCTGACAGAGCTGCCTGTTCTGTTGAGGCATGTAGGGCCTTTTTTCTTCTGTTTATTGATAGCTATCAGCACTTTCTCATTTCTGCTAAACAAAACACAACACTTACACAGAGCAGCTCTCTTCAGGGTTCTACTTTCTCAGATTAAAAGAGGGCGGACACAGCTGTGAGGTTTAGCACACATACACCCACATTAAGGGCTTTCTTCTTCACATTACAACTATTAGTTTGATAACAGTCTTTTTTGTTTCTATGGAGTGGATTTCACAGATGATTGGTGGACGGATGAGTGTGAAAGTGACTCCTCATCCCTCTTCTCCCAGCTCCACTAAGTCTTCGACTGGTTATTTTTATTTCACTAATTGCGCAGCAGCTTCCACCACTAGAGTTGAGCCACAGACGATCAGATTACTGTGCAGAACACTGTGCAGGGAAACTACACCATCTACACAATATGCAATCTCATGGGGAGCAGGAGGCAGTGATGTGTTCAAAGTGAGGGGGACATAATAGCCATTAGGGAGCTTTAAGTGATATCTCTGCAGGGCCACCCCGGTGGCAGTTGTGGTATCCAATAACGATGATAGCTAATGCCTACAGCGGAGTGGGATTCCCGCTTATCATCATATCAAGTGCAGCCAGTCTGGGCCTTGATACTGAACTTAAACTACTGTACATGTGAACACAGGAGGCAAACAACTTTGTATAGTTTGGTTCACCTATTTTTATAAAGAATTGGAGCCGACACCATTAGTTTGAGCGGCAAATATTTTTGGTAATCCATTAAAACAAAACTAAATGTTTAAGGCAAACATGCAAAACATTTGATAACTTTAATATATTTGAAAGCTTCTGAAGTGCGAGAATGTTATGTTTTCTCTTTGGGATCTCTAAGAATAAAAAAATATTTGAAGACATCGATTTTGAAATGTGTGTTTCCCTTTTGGCTCAATTTTATATACAGTACATAGTAAATGCTTATGAAATAAAACAATTTACAGGGCAATAACTTCCATAAAATTTAGAAAAGGTTTTAATTCTTAAAGTGACTGTTTAACCAAGAAACAGTCAGCAATATGATTACTCGCTAATTCAATGAACACTAAAGATCTTCAAATGTTGACACTAAAAAACTAAAACACTCTTTAAAAGAATAAAATAATAGGGCAAAAGTAATAAAATACAAACTTGAGAAAGTCTGAGGTAGGAAAACCTGCTTTAAATAATCAACGGGGACATTTCTAGGAATCTTCTTCAGAACTGCAAAAGTTTAAAAAAGTACAAAATGTAACTAATTGTCTCTCATTTCTTCCACAGGAACTTGTCATTAGTCTTCCAGAGACTCTCCCTCTCCTCTTTTCCAGACCTACCTCTAGCTGCAATACGAGTGTTGATGCAAACCCTCTGTACTTCTGCTGGGTCTGTTAACCTGTTGATGCTCTCCTCATTACCTTCATTCAGGATGTCCCAAAAATCTTTGCGACTGCCCTTTGAAACCACCTGATGTGTAGGGGGCTTGTTTGGAGGGGACACCGAGTCTATGACTGCACCAGGATCAGTATTAAGAGTGATTTTGGATGGAGAAGGCGTGGTAAGACATGGACCCACTGACACGTTGGACAGTGCAGGAGCTGTCTTCGGGCTCTTTTTGACTCCCTTGGGTTTGGGTTTTAGCAGGTCATCCAGAATTGAGGTGTCTCCTATCAGATCTTTAAGGAGGGAACAATGACTGGAAGAAGATTTGGCCTGCTCAGGAGGAGAAGAGGTCAGAGGATTTGTTCTCTGGCCTTGAAGAGTTGCACTGCTCCTGGTAGACAGTTTCTGCCCTTCCTTTGCTGTGGGTTTGGATAATGTGGTGGACCTGCCATGGCAGAGGTCCTGAGAAGAAGGAATATCTCTGTCTGTGCTTGTCGGGAAAGCAGCAACCACCCCAGATGTCAGACCACTGCTGCTGGCCTGATCCAAACCAAGACCACCGAAGGCTCTAGAACCAGAAACACTATTCATCTTTGTCCTCTTATGTCCTCTGGCACTGCAGACCGTCTCCTCCTGCTCGTCTGACCCAAGGCTTGGAACATCACTTGGAGGTTCTAGGGCATTCTTGTGTGGGATATTTTGCTTTTTAAGTGGCGGTAGAACATTATTTTGCAGGTTTCTATGCTTTGTCTGGGGAACAGGAACATCATTTTGTGGGCGTCTAGACCTTTTCTTCTGCACAGAAACATTGTTTTGTTGGCTTTCCGGCATCATTTTAGGTTCAGGATTATTCTGAGAGTATTTAGGCTTCCTTTTGGCTTTTGGAACATCCTTTTGTGGGGTTCGGGTATGTGTTTGAGATTTTGGGGATGTTCTGGTAGATGTTGTGGAGGTTGTGGTTGAAAAGGAGGTCTGTGTTGAATCAGATTCTGGGAAATAGTTTATGACCGTTTTGTCAAGGTCAGGGTTGTTTAGTGATGTGTAATATTGTCGTAGCCACGCCAGTCTCTGGGTCGAGTTTTTCCTCAGAATCTCAAGTGCAAACTGATGGACTGAGGGAAAGTTCAATTGTTCTGCCATTTCCTCGAGCTGCTGCCTAAACACAAGAACAGAAATTTGTTTGACAAACATCCATGCTAAGAAAATGTGTATGCTTTTACAAGCAATATCAATTGGTAATATCATGTGAATTAAAACATCATATTCACACACATACAGTGAGTACAAGTCCTGACTTACTGTGGACATGTGACATGTAAGCATACAATAAGGTACTTTGAATCCAACTTAAAGTATTGTCTTAAAAAAAAACAGGAAACCCATCGTATTAAATCACGTATTCTGTGGGTCCAACAGGCCTAGGATATATGAATAGTTCTCCACATATTCATGCTCATATTCAGAGCCCCATGCAGTATGAGATGTTTTTCCTGAGCTCCAAAGCAGTCATTAAAACGTTGGTCTCACCAGACTTGGGGACAGAAATACTTCAAAGTCACTGTCCGGCATTATGGTGGAGTCATTACCATTTGTGGCTTTCGATGGAAAAACAATAAATAAAAGTAAGAGCAGTAAAACCTGATGTGAATGTGGTTTAAAATCATTAAACAGCAAGGTTAATTGAGGGGATATCAATATAACTGGTGTATACTAGTTTCCCTCCCTGGTGAGCCTCTGGGCAGAGATACAGGCTCACCCTTGGGAAGTGAGATTGGAGCCATAAAATGTGTCTGTATATGAGTGTTTTGGGAAGGTGGGGGGCGGAGGTGAAGCAGCCAGAGAGACAGAGGTGTGTATTTGAGCAGTGTGTGTCTGTACGTGTGTGTGAATGCTTGTTAGGAAGTGTGTACATCAGTGTGGGTTTGGAAGTCCTCGGGCGATCGTTTTTGGTTAGAGTCAGGAGGGCTGTGGTTGTGGAGGGGAAAACTCCAGCACAGTCTGGCCTGAACATAACTGGGTAATCTTTGGCATGATGCTGGGAAATAGGTGTAGAGGGAAAGCTCAGAGGTGGTCTTTCGCTAAAAACAGACGCATATAATTCCTGAGGCCCAGGTGGGGGCGCTCAACACCATACCTGTGGTAAGTTTTGGCCTCCTTCCCTACGCTGCCAGGAATCTCTCTCTTCCTACTTCACTCTAAAGACCACCTTTCTTCTTTTCATTCCCTGACTTGATTTATTCTTATTCAAACCATGCTGGCCGCTTACACTGAGTCAGTTTTCCTTAATTACATCTACCCATAACTTTGGTTCTCGTCCATGCCCTCTCTTACCCACTATGTTATATTTTACAATAGACATGTTTTATTCTTTTTTATTCTCAGCTTTTTTGCACTTTCCCATCTGCTGTCGCCTTTGTTATTTTTTCTCGCTTCCCCTCAATCTCTTCTGACACCTTTTCAGTACCTGCATATGGCTTGAGGAGTCTCTCCAATGATGAAGGTCATGTTTCTGGTTTGGTGCACACTCTTGTTGGCAAAGCGGACTGGATGGTCCACACTGGGCCTCTCCAGTCTGACAGCAGAGAGGCAGGGCGGACTGTCTGGCGGGCTCGATGACAGACTCTGGTACAATCAAGAACATAAAACATTTAAACATACCAACAAATTGCCATTACAAATGAAGGACTTCTGATGTTGGAGCAGGTTCCCCATGTCCTTCACGCAGCAGCGCGGGTTCAAATTTGAGCTGCGTCCCAACATATTTTTTCCCCTTTTCTTTTTGTATCCTCCTTGACAGGGCTCACACACACACACACACACACACACACACACACACACACACACACACACACACACACACACACACACACACACACACACACACACACACACACGTTGTTTGCTGCTTTAAATGCCGTGTGCATAGGACCTTAAAGGAAAGAATAAATCAGAACAACTATGATCCAAAAATCATACAAAGGAACCAACAGAAGTCCATAAGTGACCATTTTGTTTGCCAGCAGCCTCTCTCCCCTAGTCTGTGCTGTTGGCTGAGATAAGTATCATGATATTGGATGTTGATGGTAAAGGTAAAACTGCTGCCACTAATAAAGCACGACTGAAGCCTTGTTAAGCTACTAAAATAGATTATGTTTACATCCACTCTCATGTGGTAGTGAGCATATGTGCCTGATACAGTCAATAAAGTCTTTTAAAATACAATTGAATTCATCTACTCCGATTTGGCATGGCAAGATACATCAGTTTTATATATTACCTCCTGTGTGCCTAGAAGGCGATTAGCCGGGAGCTGAGAGTACATCTTGCGCTCGAACACATCTCGTACTGCAGCTCGACTCATCCGCTCCTCTGCTTTGCTCCCGCCCACAACGCGCTGGTTAGAGTGGGTGTATAACACCTCGTGTACACCACCTTTAAAACAGAAATATACATCATTAATGTTGAATAAAGTTTCATTAAGAATTATAATCATTTAATCAAAGGTATTGAATTTACCTAGCACACTGTCAATAGTTATATCCTTTCCTTTGGATGCCGGGGATGTCTGACATTTTAGATTTGTAAATGAAACAGCTTTGGGCATGCCTGCTCGTCTCTCTGTCCTGGTGGTTGCAGCTCTTTGCACATCTTTTGTCAACTCAAACCTGGATCTTTCTATTTGTGGAGATGTTGAGGGACATCCTGGAGACCTCCCTTTCTTAACAGGAGTGTTTTCCTCTTCTGAAGACGTGAATGTCTCTATGTCCTTTGTGTATTTGGATCTGGCCTTTTCCCGAACACTAGCACTTAGCCACTTTTTGTTGTGGTCCAGATTTTCTCTGCAACTTCCTCTACCATGTGAATTTAAAGTGCTCCTCTTGGGACAGGTCTTTGCCTCTATGTCCAAATCCTCTGATTCATCTGAGTAACCCTTAAAGCGGCGTACTTTTGGAACTGAAGTTTTGAGCTTGTTAGGTTTCTTTTTGTCAGGTGAGGGATTTCCATCACTCTCCTCATCAACAGTAATGTTTTTATTTGTCCACCCTTTCAGGCCCCGTCTCTTCCTTCCATTATCATCACTCTGTTTAAACAATGAGACCCTCTCTTCTTTGCCACTATCTCCATTCTCACTGTCTTCTATGTCTGAACCCCAGGTTTTCGTCCCCAATTTAGGGGGACCGACTGATGCATTTCCTGCATCAGAGCTTTTGCAAATACCAGAGGAGGCACCCTCCACATTTTGATCCACAGTCTCTTCCTCAGAGGGGCTTTCTTCGATACCCGGACTACTGTCCCCTTCTGCTAACTCTGGTTTCCCTTTGACCCTTTCGAGGAGTCTGGAGAAACCGTGCTGAAGGAGACTAACTCGACCAGGACCAGCAGCAGCACTGTTGCCATCCGCTGCACCGGGCTTTGACCCCTTTCTCTTAAGACCCTGTTCTTCATCATCCTCTTCACTTCCACTGCTGAAGTCCAGCACCCCTTTTGGGACCTTTGATGCACCTCTGTTCTCCTGGGCTGGTTCATTATTTGGTACAGGGTTATCTGCAGGTGGGGAATCGCCAGGTTTCTAAAATGAGACAATACAAACAATCAGCTAAGAAAGTGGGGACAGCTTGAAATAGAAAGAAACACAACGTAGGTAGTAAGAGAACAACAAATGCATGTCAAAGATTTAAATAGACAGTGTGGGAAAGATTTAGCTCCAAAATAGCACAAATCGGCTTCAAATTCCTCCCTTCCCCTTGTTCTTGCCATCTTTCAGTGGAACAGCATAAGATATTATTGTGTAACACAAAACAGATGTTTGTAAAAGTGAATCACAATACAAATAAATGTGACATATGCCCTCGACCATGACGTAATATGAATAAAAGATAGGGGTCAAAACATTTCCTTGACTTGTATGAATGGGAGCATTATGAGAGCGACCACCAACAGTGATTCTAATTCCATCAATTTTCCATCAATTCCTCCGTACTTGTGTGCATGTTGGTGCTCACACGCCTCCAGCCCCAGTCTGTGCGTGTTAAGACACCCCAGTGTATTCTGTGTTTTTGGAAGAATCTGAAAGGCCTCAGTGGAGCAACAGCCCAGTTAAAAAGGACCTGGCTGGGAACTGGATGATAAGGGCTATCGCTGTGTAAATAAATAGCTGAAAAGCAGAAGATAGGCTTCAGTGTGGTCTGCTCCTTCCATCAGGATACACAAGTAATTACATCCAGCTGTTGCACCCTGCATCAGAGAGAAAGTGAGAAGCACACAAAGAGAACCTCGTCCTTCAGTTTTACAAAACCACAAAGAATTGAGTGGAAAGATGTGTTTTTTGAAGGCCAAAGACTTTAAGTTATGCTCCACCCAAAATGTATTGCATTGCAGTTATGATTCTTTTGTAAAACAGTATTACATATTTTTGCGATTGAAAGGGTCAGGAACAGTCCGTTCCTATAGTGGGTTACACAAGATTCCAGTTGTTGCCGGTTTGCACAATACATAAGCATCAAAACCTCCATAGAGACTTCTGCTAATGTAAGTAGTCCCTGGCTAAATGTAGGCATATATACTGTACCACATCAGTCAAAGTACAACCATGATAAGGTGACATGAAAGTAGCATAGTGAGACATTTTTATGAACAAATGATTATAAGTCAAAGTAGAGCTGTTTGAGCAAATTCAGATAGTCTTTTTGTTTTTTTACGGCAATAAAAAAATCGTAATATGGATTTATTCTAACCTTCTGAACCCATGCTAACCCCAACAGCTGTGAGGAAAAACTACAAACTTTAAAAGCTACAGCAGCGTGATAAAGATAAGAACCGTTTTGATCATGTTGTTACTTTCCCAATGTTCTTCCTTTAAAAGTAGCATAATATGTCTTATTTTGTCAAAGTGGAAGCTGATTATATTTCCTCATAAATGGGGTGAACAGGAATAAAAAGAAGAATTGAGAAAAGAACAAAGATAAATAGTCTCAGCTAAGGCAATAAACTGAAATGAGATTGCGTGAGATGGTTGACAGACTGATGGTAGGGTCCCTGTTGGAGGTACCCCATATTTCGCGTGGGAATGGGAGGATGAGGGGGCCGCCTGGGAGAGAAGACACAGTGAGGGATGGGAAGATGACTGCCCTAAGGTTCTGGGTCTCTGAGAAGGGCATAACTACTCACGCTAACTCCCTCCGTCCCCTCCTCCTTCTCTTCAGCCGTGTATGTGCTGCTTGTCATTACGCCGGCCTCAACTTGTCCTTCTCGCTGACGGGAAAGCAAGAAATTAGACACACATTTATCAACTTAACCGTGTCAATGACAATCTATTCAATTATGTACCAATCATCAACAAAATAATTATCCTTCAGTTTTCATTTTTACTAGGCTGTACATGTGTATTTTTTAAGTTTAAAATTCAAGGAAATAACAGTGCAGTATGCCTCTAAAACTCCTATAAGAAACTAGAGTTGCAATGACATTATCAATCAATTTGACAACATATAGTATCAGTAAACTCCAAATAAAATAAATAAACTATACGTTTTCTTGACTGTTTTGTGAAACCTTGTATTGTGACATTGGAAGAAGGTGAGTTGAGTAAGTACGCTACATCAAAATACATCTTCAGTAAAACTGTAAAAGCTATGGAGGCTTTCTAACCTCTAGTATCTCGCGGGTGAGGCATGACCCTAGGGTCTGCAGCCTGAAGAGGTTTTTGATCCCAAACAGCTCCCCCTTATGGACACCATGCCCCTGCACTGCCTCAAAGTACCGCCGCGCACTCTCCTTGCCGACAACGGAGGACTGAAGTTGCTAAAAGATAGGACATTTGGAAACACTGTCAAAACATATTATTGTGCTTGTTTTTTTCTGTTATTGTTTGACTTGTGTGTTGTTAAGATTATCTGGTACCTGTTTGTAAATTTGTCTGAGGTAGATAACCTCTTCTACGGTGCCCAATGAGATCAGCCTAAGAACAGTCACATCTCTGCACTGGCCAATTCGATATGCCCTGAAAGCAGACACAAACATATCAACACAAAAGCACCGGTCAGCACATAATATTACTAGGTACACTATACTGGCAGCTGAATGTGGTAGAGATAAGCAGCATCAGAATAAAAAACTGAAGTATTTGAAAACTTGGCCCACAATCTACCTGTCAATAGCTTGGAGGTCATTGGCTGGGTTCCAAGTAGGGTCAAAGAGTACAACCACATTGGCCCCTACGAAGTTCAGACCGAGACCACCCGCCCTGATGGAAAGAGACAGACATTCGAAAATGGACAAAAATAAGTGCTTGTTCTTTAAACAAACCACTAAAGGTTTAAACTGGAAATATGAAACTTTGTTATCTAATTATCAATGTTTGACTAACATGGTGGAAACCAGGCAGAGGTTGATGTGAGGAGAGATGTTGAACTCTTTGACAATCTGGACTCTCTCTTTGGCTTTGGTGGTTCCGTCCAGCCTGATGTAGTCGAGCCCCTCGGCCATGCAGTAGCTCTCCAGCACATCTAACAGCTGGCAGGTAGTAAACAACAACAAAGTGTTCAAAGTCAACTGTTAATAAACAGGCATCCCTACATCTGTCATGTGAATTCACCCATCGCTAAGGTTTAAGAGTTTGTATGGGGGATATAAAAAGCAAAGGATTCACTAACAAATATGATAAAAATGAAACAGAATATCCACAGGCATGTATATTTAGAGATACACTATAGGGGTTGCCGAGTCTTGCACAATCACATCTGTATGGGCTCTATGATTACCAAAAAAGCTAAACATAGGCCATGAAAATATGACCTCATAGCAGCGAGATATTATTACTGTCTCAGGTGACAGCAACAATTACACTCTGAAGAGTTGAATTATCTTTAAACCTCTAATTGCCCCCACACAAAGGCTCACCTATTAATCTATGTCATGAGAAAACCATGCCTCCTGCTACAATTTGTTCTGTAAACAAGTAATCTGCCCTTACAGCATTTGCAATTAAGTGTGTGTTTAGGCCTGTTTGTGTGTTGGAAGGCTGAATGGATAAGAGCGAGTGTAACCATGTTGCTCATCGGAATCTTACAATATGTCGTTGCACTCATATTTGCAAACATGCCGACACATAACAATTCTGATTTAAATAAACACAAGGTACCCACAAAAACTGAGCTCTCACCTTGGTTGAGAGAGAAAAAATAAGTATTTTATCTCTCCTTTGCAAGTAATGCTTCATCAGCTTCTGCAAAACCTGAAAGAAACACAGACATAGTCACTCAAAGGGAAACAACCCATATATGAGCAGATGACAGAGCCTTTGTTCCCAAACGTTACCATCATTTTCCCACTGTACAGCGGGTCTGACAAGGCCTCAAATGCTTCGTCTTTGCATCTCTGCACAAAGTCTGGGAACTTTTGGAACACCTTTGCACAGATGCGTCCCACATACTTTTCCTGGAAGATACAAATGAGTTGTTATAGTGAACCAAACTAAGAGATTTCAACTGAAGGCTGGACAAACTTTCCGATGATAGCTCTAATGAACAAGTGCAGTAAATCAGTGATAGGTTAACGTGACTCACCTGTTTCTTACTGGTTCCTGCGGTAGACTGAAGCAGTGCTGCATGGTTTGCAATCTTCCTCAATATTGCCAAGTAACTAAAGTATAGACTCTTAATTTCCACACCTTCTGAATTTGTCTGCAAAACAAAGAATCAGATATTATTTGAGTGCTCAATCTTTGTTTTTTTTCCCACTACATGAGAGTTGTTCGTGAATGCTGATATTAAAGAGTTATTCCCACAATTCAACCAAATGGGCAGTTGTAACTGGCTATAATGTTGCATTTGATTTTCTTTTTCAATTCACTGCATTTTATTGTTTTTAAAAAGTAAAATAAAGAAATACCAACTGGATCCTTAAAGGAACATTTTCGCAACATGTTTGTTTAAATTAGTGAATAACCTCCATAAAAGTTGTTCACATACAACTCAATTAAAAGGTGAATTTCAGATTTGCAGTTAACAGCTCGAGCTTTAGAATTAAGTTCAACCCATTAAAAAAGATAGCATATAGAGTCAAAGAATAGTCAAAGCAGTGAACTAACTTTATAGCAGCAGCGTCCGCGGTTGCGCCCACTTTGACAGTCACATTTCTCTGAAGACTTCAGAATTAACGTCACATCTTCAGAGTCCAACACCGTCTGATACACAGTCTGCTGAAAGTCAGTCAGGGAGCAATACACCACCTAGGAGAAAACACAGTCCAGCATTTGTCTAAGTGTTGCTTATATACAGTACATCAGAGAGCTGTGGAAATATGGTAATAGAATATAGTCCAGAAATGCAAAAGTCTTGTTACATTTCACCAATCTTACCCTGTCATCCTTCTTAGGCAGTTGTTCCTTGATGAGAGCTTTAGTTCTTCTGAGGAACAAATAGGAGATCTTCCTCACCAGAGCTCTGACAGTCTTCCTCGCGGTAGCTAGGGCACGTTTGGTTGCGCTGTGCCTCTGCCCTTGCTCGATCGGATCCGAAAAGTTGTTCTTGAAATGTCCTAAGTTGCCAAGACAACCAGGTATGGCCCTTCATAGAATAAAACATATGAAAGCTAACAGGAAAAATGTTTTCAAACAAAGTTGCAAATTGTACATTTATCACTTACGTTACGAGGGCGGAATTACTGAAATGTGCTTATAATATGAAAATGGAAAAAGGGTTGTCACATAAAAGTCTCTTCACCTACCAGTCCATGACGCACCACAGCTCCTCAAGGTTGTTCTGTAAGATGGTGCCAGTGAGGCCAACTCTGATCTGATGAAAATATGATTGCTTAGTTAATTTTCTTATTAAAATTGTGTCATATTTCAATATATTTTCCATACAGCAGAGATGAAGACCACTTGAGTGCGACTTTACACTTCCTGATGACACCACCAATGCTCTCTACCAAAAGTATATCTAAACCGAATCTAGTTACATGCTAGTAATAATACAATTAAAACATAAAGCTGTTTGACCTTGCATTTCAGATCCTTCATGGCCTGAGTGATCTGAGAGTTTGGATTTTTTAGCTTGTGGGCCTCATCCACAACCACAGCAGACCAGTCTATACTGCAGGCAGGGTAAATGTGTAATTTATTAATAAAAACATTAATTAGGCATATGAGAAATACATTAAATCCACACATACAGGAAACACGTAAGATATGGTTTGTTGCTTGAGTGAGTTGAGCATGTGTCTTACTTATTAAACTGATCAAGACAAAGGCGCAGAGTCTCGTAGGTAGTAAGCGCGATCTCAATTCGTCCCTTCTTGATGCGAGCCAGCTCCTCCTCTTTCCTCAGCCCGTGGACCACTACACATTGGAAGTGACCCCATGTGTCCAGTTCATCTTTCCAGTTATAAAGCACTGAGAGCGGGGCCACAATGAGGAATACCTAGACCAGATCGTGGACAAACAAAAAAAAAAAAAATGAATACTCATATCTGTAGATGTAAAGTATTGTGGCACATGAACATAGCAAGTATTTAAAATCAAATACTTATTTATCCTGACATCTTTTATAATTCTGGTTAAATGTTTAAGTTAAGTTAAGTGTTTCAATACCCACTTTGTTGGGTTTACTTTGCTTGGAAGGCATCTGACTCTGCAGAAAATGAGGCCTGTTTTTCTCGATGTCCTCCCATGTACCTGTTTTGTGCAATACAGCAGCAAGGAAACCAATGACCTAAGATAAGAACAAGAGTTAGAGAAAATAAGAGAGACAGCCACTATAAAGAAAACAATCAGATATTAAGTGTGCAACTATTTTGTACCTGTACGGTTTTTCCCAAGCCCATGTCATCCCCCAGGATACAACCTCTGGAACCAATGTAGTTTTTGTAAATGAACCTTATACCTTCTCTCTGGTAATCTCTTAGGTATCTGTTGATGGTGTAGGGGATACTATCTCCATTAACATCACTCAACTCTAAGGGGACACAAAGCCTGGTGTCTGCAGCGATGCAGGGAAACATAGGCTTCTCCTGGAGGAAGTGATTCAACCCTGGTCTCATGAGTTTTGAGACAGGTACAGCTTCCTCCTCTTGTTTTTCTTCATCTTTTTCAAGGTGAGTGAATTGCAACCATGCTGTAGAATCATTAGTATTAGAGATGGAGGTCAGTCTCTTAATTGTGGCCTCTCGCAGGGTGCCATCTCTCGGGTCAGGAGCCAAACAACTGTCCCCCTCACGCCATGTTGCTATAATACAAACATGTCATTAGTTTACTCTTAATTTATTCTCATACAACATTTACTTTACCTAAGGAACACACAGTTTTATTAGAAGTGGGGTATATTATTTAGTCACATTTTTAGCCTATGATTTGTTTTAATGGACAGAAAAGATATAACAAGAAATCGCTACACAATAAAACCATAGTATTTGATGTTATTTGATGGAAGAGTAACTTCAGTAAGTTTAGTTAAGGATTTCATGAAAATAAATATGGCTAACTATTTGCTAGCTGCAGAGGCTTTTTGCGTAGCCGTATGATTGTGTCCAGCTAAAATGTAACAACAGGTAAAAACATGCATTTCAGACCTTTCACAACTGCAGAAGATGAAGCCATCAGGATTCATTAAAAGTGTCCTCCCTCCTCTTCTTCGTGTGGAGAAAAAAAGTCATGTAGCATTCTAGCTAGCTTGAGTGGCTTATTTTAGCAAACACATTGAGCAAAGGAAAGAACGGCGACAATATCGAACTGAAAACAGAGAAGTTTTTTTTACTTTATCCAATGCTTTATCCTCACGCTAAGTATACAATGTGCCTTAAAGGTAAATAAAGGCACAGAGCAAGAGCTGCTACAGCTCCACTGCAGCTGAGTGAATGTGTATCTGTTCTGACAACGAGTAAAGCACTTTCGACACATTTTACCGATTTAGAAATACAATTAAATTGTTAATGTTACAATCCACAAAAACACAAATTCCGTAAAGTATATATTTTAAGTAATGACTGTTTTTCTCCGTCATTCTTTTTTTCTTTTTTACAAATTTCACTCTCGGACATTATGTTGAAAGTGCTTGGTAGAATCTAAATTGCATTTCTATGAAATAAACAAAAGTTAAATGTATGTAATTTTCAAGAAATGTTGCCGCCAAGGGAGAAATGATGTGTAATAATACAAATATTTGACTTGTCAGTGGTTTATTAGAGAGTATATGTCATTAAAAATAATATATTGATGGAACATTTAGGCTGCAATCTCATAATGTTACATTATGAATCCTACCAAAAACATGTAAATTATAAAAAGCCATCGTCCCACGTAGGCCTACAAATACATTTATGAATATTTATAGATATTATTTCAACATTCCTTTTATTATTAATGTTCAGTAGCCTATAGGTTCTCAATCTTATCTTATGATTCATATTTAGGCCTCTTTTATTTCATGTTGTACCTTATCCTTAATATTGCATTTGTAATTTTACATTTAACTTTAATATCATAATATAATAATCAGGCATTCTTTACCTGGTTTATTAATTCAATGTTTATTTGCACTTATTGTCAAGCACTAATGCTAGGAACCATACTGGTTCATATGTTTGTAGGTTTCTATCTTTATGCTCTTTGAGACTGTTTATACTGTTATAATTACATATATATATATATATATATATATATATATATTGTAACGGACTGGTTATAATGTTGATGTTTGATGTGTTTGTTGTTCAGAGTTTGTATGCATTTTACAGAGTGTCAGTGAACATGCCACTGTTTTGATGGACGTTTCTTGTGACCTGTAGCTGTGGGTTTGGGTGGAAGAGTGTTGTCTGATTGGTTGGGGCTGGAAGAGGGAGGTTCCTGGGGAGAGAGACGCGGGAAGCTAGGAGAGAGCTAGCGGGAGACGTGACGGAGTGTGAGAATACGACAGGGTTAGTGGATTGTTTTGGCGTGGTTATGGCCAACAGTAACCTGCGATCTGTACAGTAAACTCCCGAATAAAGGACAAACTAAGCCTCCCTGTGTTCCTGTAGCGAGATGATACATTTGGTATCAGAAGTAAAAGTTCAACTCAGATTAACGGCAGCTAACTAGCGGCGTGCTACGTGATTGCTGCCATACAGCCTACAGTTTCCATGTCGCTATTAAACGGGAGGAGGAAGCTGACGAGCGGCAACACTTCGGCGCTGCTGAGGGTCGGAGAACGGATAGCCACAGAGAGAGAGATGCTATGTACTGCTTCATGGAGTGTGGATGACCACACACCGAAGGTGGGCGCCGCATGTGGCATTGAGTTGAATACAGCAGAGCCGGCCTGGGTGGAAAAATTAACACAGCTTGTGCGTGCCACCACGCTGAGAGAGGAGCAGTCTCCGAGATTTACAGAGTGTCAGTGAACATGCCACTGTTTTGATGGACGTTTCTTGTGACCTGTAGCTGTGGGTTTGGGTGGAAGAGTGTTGTCTGGTTGGTTGGGGCTGGAAGAGGGAGGTTCCTGGGAAGAGGGACGCGGGAAGCTAGGGGAGAGCTAGCGGGAGAGACGTGACGGAGTGTGAGAATTCGACAGGGTTAGTTGATTGTTTTGGCGTAGTTATGGCCAACAGTAACCTGTGATCTGTACAATAAACTCCCGGATAAAGGACAAACTAAGCCTCCCTGTGTTCCTGTAGCGAGACGCTACAATATATATATATATTTTATTAGATTTATATAGGCCAAGTTCGTATAAATTCTACTGCGTTCATTACCTTTTGGCCACAGGTATAGTCATGAATACCCAAGTTGTTCATGCATAAGACCTACATCTTTGCATTCATAATCGAAAATAATGTACACATTATGAAATAAGTGTACACAATTCCTGGTCAGACGGTATAGACAAAATTGGCATTAATTCACTGAAAGAAATAAAACATCTGCTAAGATTTTAGCATTAGAAATCCTTGGTCAGATTCAGAATCAGAAATCCAGTCAGTGTATTTAACCAAAAGCCTTGACTGATTAAAAGCCTATAGGCTGGAGTGAAACTGTAGAGAGACTGCGAGAGCACTGACACTGGAGACAGGAAAGGAAACACAACAGCATCAACATATCAACAGTCAAGAGAATTAATTACACATGCAAATCAAGACAGAAGATAAAAGAAAGTCAGTAAACTCATCTAAAAAGACCTGAGACTTGGGATTCCGTAGAAATACAGAAAAAGAAAGGCGAAGAGATGTGTTTGTCTGTCCTTGTGGGTTGATATTATTTTCATCAACAAGCTTACTTTCAGGTTCTCTGTTGCTATGCAAAAAGAGTTGTAAACACACAGTAACACTGTCTCAGTTCTCCATCCCCGATTTGACTTTCCCTAAACGTTGGCTGTGGCGCTGCAGATGAGGCACGACTAGGTCCGCTTTTCGCTATGGTACACTGCCATACAAAAATGTAACTTTTTGTTCCTGTTTTTTAACACTAGGGATTTATAGGGCAGCTGCCACAGATGTTCTCATAAAGAAAGTCCAAACACTGATGTCAAACAGTTTACATACTGCACTGGATCTGACACACACTTGTTCTCTCACTGAACCACAAGAGCCTTCTCTGGCCTCATTTACAATAATACATTACTGCTCAAGCATATTGAGTTGAGATACATAGAGCATTGGCTGCAGATAAAAAGTTCTCAACAGCCTTTTTCACAGATGACTCGTTGAATTTGTTGAGTGACTTTGTCAAGTCAGCTGTGTTTGGCTTTAATTTCTGAAATTAAATGTTGGTTATCATACTCCTTTGCTCTTTATTAAGTCTTGATGAAAACTTACATTTTTTGAAAAACATCTGATTTATGATGTTTTTTAGTGTTCCAGCTAGTAACCATTGAAAACCCTGCTAAAGACCCAACTGCATTGTTGTTTTTCAAATGTAGAAATATGAATATTATAAAAATGTTCAATCATAAAAAAAAAAACGTATTTCACATGAACAATATGTTTCCTTTTTTTTATTTAAAATTAAGTTAAATGTTATTACTCAATATAGAAAAAATAAATTAAAACATATATCTATTTAGCTATTCTGCAACGAGTAGTCAGAAAGTAAATTTACTCGTGTGAAACGTGTTTAAAGGCATACATTTAGATGTTTATGTTTTTCCTGTTAAAAGTGGGGCTTGGTTTGTTTAACCTTGACATGCATCATATTTTATTTGTTACATTTTTTTCTAAATGAAGTAAAACTGGGTCAAAATCATAACATGATTACTCTGAGCTGTGTTGTTTTATGAGAATAAAGAGACACGACATCCAAAACCTTGAGTAAAGTTAAATGATTTTACCCAAGTACCTACATAAATAAATGTACTTATTAACTTTTCAACACTGCTATTTGGTTTTGGTTGTGAACAGCAATGTAAGTTATATCTCACACAGGCTCCGCCCTCTACTGAACTCTATGGGTATTACTCTCTATCATGCTGTGCATGCTTTCACCTACTGAGTTACGTAAACGTAGCCGGCCAATCGGGGAGAGCCTACCTAAGGCGGCTACGCCCTCCGACCGTCATCCTTTTTCTCTTCAGCGAGCAGACAACTGAACAGGAAGCTAAACGAAAGAAGAAGAAATAATAATGGACTCACCACTCCTGGGAGCTTGGCCTTGCCCTACCTGCCCTGGCTTGATCGCGGGCGCCGATCCTCATCGATGGTGCTTCGAGTGTCTGGGGGCTGACCACGCCGTGGGGGGTGGCAGACATTCCTCGTCCTGCAGTGCCTGTCGGGCGCTCCCGCGGCTCAGACGTCAATATCGCCTGGACCACTTCGAGCAGGTGCGTTATGTCTTGCCGGACGAGGCACAGGACCAGGAGGAAATCGAGGTGGTGGAGATGGAGGACCATGAGGTGGCCGAGGAGGTGCCCTTCGTGTTCGCCATTCCGGCAGGCCGCGCAGCCCCGTTTATCGAGGAGGAGGGAGAAGAGGACTTCTCGCTGTCGGGCACAGGAAGACCAGGGCGGTTATGTGGACCGCTGCATCGGACAGATGAATAAGCTGGTCCACGGTGTGGCGGCCGCAGCTGGCCGCGTCATGTCCCTGGCCACAGTGGGATTACGCCACGTGTGATTGGGGCTCACGGCACTCTCCAAAAAGGACCGTGACGATCTCCTTGAGCCCCCCGTATCCACGGGAGGGCTCTTCTGGTCGGTCACCACGGTCAAGCAGCGCTTCCGCCGCTTGGAGGAGGAAAGAGTGCAGCTCAGCCGGATGCTGCCGCTGGCTCTCCCTCAGCGGGGCGAGCGCGAGCCCACGTTAAGAAGGAGAGATAGGCGCAGGTCCAGAGCACCCACGGCTCCCGCTGTTCTCATTCATAACACTCCGTTCGATGTCTCACTATGGGATGCACCTCAACGCGTAACAGAAGAATCAATCTCATTACGCCAATCCTGATTGGCTGGTGATCTTGACGTCTACGTCAGGGAATCCACCCACCCTATAAGTAGCTTGCGCTACGACGCAGCGTCATTCAAACACCTCTTCTCACTTCAGAGCATATCTCGAATTATCAGTAGAAGTTTAGTCGACGGGCGCTTGCCGGTTACTTTTTTGCTTTGCAAGAAGACTGAACAATATTAACACACCAGTTAATATTGTAATCTGCCTCACCGTTTCTTTCTTTCGAAATTACGGTAAGGTTTGATTTTTTCTTCAAGCTAGTAACATACCTGTTGCTAGCTTTTCTTCCCTCCACACAGACACCACGGTAGCGAGGACGTTCTCTTTTCTCTCTCACACCAGAGGGGACGGAGATAAAAACAAAAGGTATTAACACACCAGTTAATATTATTTAAAGAATAAAATCTACACCGTCGCTTTTTCCTTTCGGATTAACGACAAGGTTGGATTTTTTTCTCAGTGACGTACCTGTTACTAGCGTGTCCACTCCACGCCGACACCCCGGCGAACAAAGATGGACCCTTCTCTCCCTCACACCAGAGGAGTCAGGGACTCGGAGTCTCGGCTATGCGGCTGCGGGTTTAAGATCTCAGGCACAGACTCGCACCAGGTCTGCTCGTCCTGCCTTGGGCTGGAACATAGGGCGACTGTGGCTGCGAGAGAGTGCGGTCGTCTTTCAACCAGAAGGTTGTGGGTTCGATCCCAGCCCATGCAGTCAACATGTCGATGTATCCTTGGGCAAGATACTTAANATGCGGTGCTTCCATGAGCGTCAAATACCGCCGCCGATGGGAATACATTGCAACGAGGCTCCTTCAGCTTCATAAACGGACGCAAAGAGCTTTCAACTGATTGCAATGTATTCCCATCGGCGGCGGTATTTGACGCTCATGGAAGCACCGCATCCATTTATGTTGTTACGAACCCACTAGGGATGAGGAAGGCAACACACACCAGAATGGAATTGGTAATTAATTATAATAGGGTTTAATGGGATAACAAACAGGTGTACAACAACAAGAGGGCAAATATAGCCTAAGCCAAACTAAAGAGCCAAAAGGGCACATGTAAACTGCTAAACAGAAGGAGGACTCTAAAGATGAGCCTAAATCCACACCTGACAACACTACTAATTACTACTAATCACTGCTAATGAGGCCGCAGGGAAATGCAGCTAACACAGGGAAACCAAAACACGCTACTCTAAACACACTACTCTAAACACATATACCACACGCTACTCTAAGCACATATAACAACACGCTAACACACAACACTAACCACGGATCACACAAGTTCTGACAGTCTAACGTGTCCACGACACCGGAGCAAAAATGAGTGAGGTGTCTGATCGCAGCAGAGCCTCCAGAGTGATAGCTG
>NW_011368322.1:51001-63112 GCF_000735185.1 Notothenia coriiceps | reverse complement strand
ACACACACACACACACACACACACACACACACACACACACACATCTAAACACGCTACTCTAACACATATCTAAACACGCTACTCTAACACATATCTAAACACACTACTCTAAACACATAAACCACACGCTACACAAAACACTAAACACGGGTCACACAAGTTCTGACAGTTCAACTCTAACGTGTCCACGACACAGGAGCAAAAATGAGTGAGGTGTCTGATCGCAGCAGAGCCTCCAGAGTGATAGCTGTCCCCAGGCTTTGTAGCGTCATCTCCGGCAGGTGTGCGATGGGATGGCTCGGGGATTGGAGCACGTCGGGCCCGGCGTGCTCCAATCACAATCTTCAGGAGGCGGACCAGGAGATGGCAACCAATCACGTCAGGGCAACCGCACAGCTCATTTACATACAAAACAGAGTAACACACTTAAGAGGACCAGGAAGACAGCAGCCGTGACAAGCATCTTGTGACCAAAACATCAAATCTTTTCGAATAAATCCATGATCAAGTGATGCCTGTATGATGGATTTAGAAAGTATTAAACACAATAATTGATATTTAAAACTTTAAAACTATTTGTTTGGCTTGATCTATCCTTGAAATACCATACATTCATTAAGGTCAGTTTGTTTGCTACTGCGCTCTCTTTGTCTCTCTTTCTTTGTTTCTCTTCATATATTTTCTTTTATTGTTTTTTTTCGTTCTTTCCTGTCAACTAGGAGATGGAAAATAAATGTTATGACCGCAGTAGTTTTGTTTACACGCTCTATTATTTTACTAATGAGACAACTTTTAGCCTACAGGCTGAAGGTGGTTTGATGGTTGTTTTGCTTATTGTCGCTTCACTTGGATGTGTGTATGTTCATGTGATGGTTTAAACGTGCTCTTTTTATCCGACTTATTGAGGATGTAAGCAAGTTGTTGATGAGATATCAACTCTCAATTTTCTCTTCCTTCCTTCCCTACGCCCTGTCGTGGGGATTGATGCAGAGAAAACTGCTACATTATAATACATTGTTAGTTTTAAAATCTGAATTCAAGGTTATCTCTGACTAGGGAAAGGACATGCCGGTTCCCTATTGTAGAAGTATTTAGCCTCCTGCAGAGAAACAAAGGATCCCATCTGTAAGAGTATTTTCATGCCGTGTGGTTCAGCCGGCAGTCCCCAGCACGTCGGACTGTAACGGTGAATCGTAATAATATGCCCGACACATATCTGCATGATGTGCAATCGGCTGTGAATATGCTTGTGCTTTGTCTAGCAACCTAATTTGTTGTTTTTGTGTACTTTGACTTTCAAAATCAATCTTTAGCCCCTGAGCACGGATGGCATGTGGAGAGCACAAATACAAAGTTATTGACTCATTTTGGAAGTTGGTTATTTATGGAGGCACATTTATCCATTGAAATTTGTTTTAATATTATTTGGAAATGGCAACCAGTGTTGTTATCATAACACTTTGATTGATTTATATACTGCATTGTCTTGTTTATGTCTCTTATGCTGGTGTTATGTATTGTGTATCTTGTTTTTTATGTGTTTGTACGTTGATCTTGAGAGCCTTGAAAGGCGCCTATATAAAATAAATGAATTATTATTATTACTTTACCTCCTCTCACATGTTACTTCTATCATCTTTACAAATATCACTAGAAATAGGGACTGTACTCTGGGAAGGATTTGGTCATGTTAGGGTTAACTCTGGGTTTTTGGTCCCATGACGGTGGGTAACTTGTCCTGCGAAACAAAACAAAAGAGGTCAACACAAAAAAAAACACATCCTACTGACCAATCAAAGCACAGGAAACAGGTTAAATATCAGTTCCAGACTTTTTCTTTCTCCTGCAACTCCGGTGTCAAACAAACTTGTGAGCAAATAAAAACTAAACAAGCAAAACACAATTCTAAGCTTTAAGTACCGCAGGCAGCAGCAACTGTGTTGCTTTTAGGCTGGATTATGCGGTAAACGTCAACATATTGTAGTTTGCTCTTCATTTGTCAAATATGCCGCTCTTCTGAATTGAATACAACTTGAGAATTGTCTTAGGCTCATTAAAATGCTTGTTTTGTTCTTTGGAGCACAAATAAAAAGTGATTGACCCTTAAAGCCACTGTTTTCACACTGTTTATAGTTTCTAATCAGCACATTGCAGTGAACAGTGGGGAGTTGGAACACACTGCCACTGTGAATGAGGAGCATTGTAATTTCTCACACAGTCTGCCACAGTGATCAATTTTAAAATGCATTTTTCAGTTGAATGACTGACAATCAAGCCAGCAAGATTACCAAACAGGCACTAAAGGGGGGGGTAGAATAGATCTCAATCGATCAGAAACAAACAGATTGTTCTGTTGATATATATCGGTCTGCTTCTCAGTATGTGGGTTTGCAACATCCAGTGGATAACGAGCATCTTTTTGTCATTTTTAATGCAAAATACAGATTATATGATTCAGTTGAGCAATAAACTGTATTTTGCATAATTCTAAACCTGGAGCAAGTCAGTGCACTCAAACTTGACCGCACGCCGCAAAAAAAACCCCACCAACTTAAATCTTAAATTGTTAACCACTGTTTTAATTCTTTCTTTACTGAACTCGGTGGTTTAGTCAACACTCTTCTCTCTGTACAAACTACTTTTTATCTTTTAATTACTGCTGACATGCCCGTTCGATGTCCACCGAACTCTTGTCTGTCTCGATTTGTCAATTCTTAACAGCGCAATCCATTTAGCTGCCATTCATTTCCTTTAACTTTAGCTTCTTATTTCCCCCCAGAACTGCCGGGAGCCTCATTTCTCTAACTCTGTAGTTGTCAAACCTTTTTTTATTCAGCGGAAATCTTCTCTTAGCACTCCTTTCTGCTTAAGCATTTCCTCCATGTTCTATTTCAGTTTTTCGTTATCCCTCTATTTTTACACCCATCTTGCCTCCCCCTATTTTCCTAATCCCACCATTAGTTTAACAGTTGCCTGTCGCAAGTGTTGTTTTTCAACATCTCCCAGCCTTCTCTGTGACGCCTCTTTTATCACTGAATTCTCTTTGGAGCTATACTTGAAGGCTTTGCCTGCTGGGTGTGTGACTAAAGAAAGTGCTGTTGATCTCACGGCTGAACATTGAGGCAAAACTAAACCGATTGTATCCCTATCTATCATCTCATTTCCTATCTTAAGCCACATCTGCACCAGGCCCCAGAAATTGATTTTCTTTCATAATGTGAAGCCAGCACTTTTATTTATGCTTCTGAGTACAGAGGCGGGTTTGCCTTTGCATTGATACACATGCAACACACACGCAACACACACTAAAGTTATTCCCTTGTTAATATATCTGCTTCTGAGCAGTACTGGTGATGCAATCACAAGTGATTCAACTGCTGAAATGTCAAAGACATTAAACTTTATCTCGCCCTCTCTTCATCTCTTCCCTTTCAGGGTTTCCTGAACGCTGTGTTTGAGAGGCTAAAGCAGTTCTTGGAATGCTGTGAGTACTTGTGTCTTTATCTGTCTCTTTATCTTTGCTGCATCTCTGATCCGAGGCTCTTCCATTCAGTAGTTACCGGTGCCTAATCTAATGAATACTGTAGGCTCACCTACTCAAAGGCTTAATGAGAAGATACCCAATGTCAAGGATGACAATCTTTGTACTCCTGAGAGCAGGTTAAGGATGCTTTAAATATGTCTTCCTGTATCTCTGAAGGTGACCCGACCTCATTCTGCACTATTCATTATTTTAGTTTTTCTTATCTATTTTTTTCTTTTCTTTGCTTCAAGCGATAACTCTCTGAAAATTATAAATTATTCTTACCTTTCTGTCTCTCCTTTCAAAGCAAAACATGTAAGTCTCATCCATCAATATTCTGTTGGATTGTGTGAAAGTGATCCCTTACTGTGTTCCTGCCCAACATTACTCTTTTACAATAATTTCCCCATCTTAATATACACTTTAGACATCCTTATAGTTATATGTGCTTTAGTGTGATACATTTCTTTCATTTTTGTTCTCCCTCTATCATTCTCACTCTTTTAACCATTACTGCCTCTCAATTTCGCACCTGCTCTCTTGAAGTTGTTCCTGTTTACTCTTTCTTTTCTCTCTTAATCTCACGGCAAGTTATGTCTTTCCCTCGTTCTGATATTGATACTAAAGTCTGCCAATGTTCTCCTTAAAGTGTAGATGAAGCATTACACGCTATGACAGTGTCTGAACAATCAGCAACGTGCTACGCAATCTTTTAGCTCCTGAACCATGGGAAGGTACTACTATGGTAGGGACTTTTTCTATCACCTAGAACTGTGGTACGGCAAGTCCGTTTAGCCTGTAGTGTGTAGCCTATGGTTGAAATGCATGTAGAGTTCCTGAGTTTATAAAATCATTCCCTTGGGAAAGTTTATGCGATGAGACACCCAACAAGTGACACCCTTTTGAGTGGTAGCTACTAGCCGCCCAGTTGAGTGGCAGCTGTGTTAGCTCACTGTTGGATTTCACTATCACTGCTCCTTTCTTCTTTTCAAAGGGAGTTTGTCCTGACAACACCCAGTGAGTGAAAGATAAATGTCAGACACGACTCTAAAAACTGCCGTAGTAGCAGATGTCTGCAACAAATATCACTTCCAATATTTACTCTGCTGATGGAAATGGAGACAGGAGTCCTGTTGGTATTTGGGCAGATATGGGAACTGCAGCTCACAGCCGGGCTGGGGAGAGAATCAGCTCTGCACAGAATGATAAGGTCAGCTTTGTAAACTGGCTTTTTTTGGGGGCAGTCTTTTGGGTCCATGAAGATGTCTGGCTCTCCCTGCTTGATGTCTATCCTCCACCTTAGGCCACCTATCCATTTTCTGGCAGTCACACCATTTTTTTTCAAGTTTATTTGGAATTTATCATAAATAATTCATATTTTTCTTTTCTGTCATCATTCTCTTTATTGATCTCAGTCCATAGATGTTATTAACATGTTTCACTGGTTCAGATGTGTGACCTCAATAACTTTGATGACTTTACACAACACCTGCTCACCAGCTGTTTTACACTTGCACCAAGGAGACATTGACATGGACAGAAGGTCAATAAAATCAACGTTGTTTTGCTCTACATAAGCCCCTTAAATCTGAAAGAAGCAAGACAAAGTGATCTTTGAGCCAGCTAACCTTTTTCATCAATCTGGTGTCACTTTGAATGAGCAGTGGCTGATAGAAATGAATGTGTGTAGAAAGGGAGAGGAAACTATGACCCTGGCTGTTCAGTTATTGGAGGAAAGTCAGAGACCGTAATGGTTTCATCAATGAGGCCGACAAGGGAGTAAACCATAGGGGACATTTTTTGGCTCTAGCATCATGATTGGTTTTATGGAGCGAAACTGTACAACAAAGGTAGTCAGTCATTCATGGTCATTTTTTAGTTCCTTTATAAGTTAACTTTATTATATACACCAATGTGTAATGGGACCACTACAAGGCGGCAACGTGAGGTGGATATTTCACCTTCAACTACGTGGAAAAGTTCCTACTAGTAAATCAGAATACTTTTATTCCTTTATGTGACACTTTTTCCTTCCCTTCTGCTTGTGATATTTATCATACATAGTTATTCGGTTCACGTTTTTTTACCCTTTTTACATAGGGTCCATCATGTTGATAAGACAAGATCAGAGAAGGCATAAGCTAAATAATTAAGGGAAAAAAAATCAAAAAGTTGAATTTTTTCTGCCACTGTTAAATCTCTGTTAACGCAAAAAATCTTCAGATATTTAACACATTTAGATTGAACAATAGTTGCCAAATATTAAAGATTATTATATAATTGTAGGTTTACTGCTGTGTATCAATCCTGAGTTCTCTTTTTGTGTTTCAGATCGACAGGTTGGTCCAGACAGCACATGCAGAGAAAAGCTGGAGAAGATGATCATACTGTACACTAAAACTGTGAGTTGACTTGTATATCAATAAATGACACATTTCTGTTTTGTCAATTATGAATTAGTTGTATGTTTGATTCAAAGATGTTGCAGACTAATTATATCGTCTAACAAATGTGTGTCCTTCTTCTTTCTCCCCCTCTTGTAGTTGTTAGATTTCCTGGAGTACCATCCATGTGCGTTCATACCCCTAATCCAGCGTTCCCTGGAATTTGCCGTCAGCTACCTGTTCACACCTGCAGGAGAGGGAGTGACCTTTGAACGCTTCATTGTTCAGTGCATGAACCTCATCAAGATGATTGTAAAGAATGAAGCCTACAAACCTTCAAAGAACATCGAGGGTAGGATATGACGGCGGTGGGAAAGAGGGGCAATAAGGGTTTAGAATAAAAAGGATCAAAACGACAACCCAAGAGAGTAAAGTACACGGTAGACGAGTGATAATACTTGCAGACATCAATGAGGAGAAAGAAAACATTTAAGCCAGACAAATCAAATTTGAATTTCAAGTCTATGATTCTAAGGCCAACAGAAAACGCCACTAGCTCTTCAAAGCTGATCACTGACTGAAAGAACACACCACTGAGCGCCACAGTACATCACCAAGGCTCATGTTTATTTCAAGCTGACAGAAGCCTCCAGTGCTCCATTAGCTGTGGAGCACAGCACTCCGTCTTTGTTCTGCCAGCTAGTATCGTCTATGGTGAGACTTATTGAAGACCTTTCTTGGATGCAATCTTTCTCAGAGTGAGCCATATTGTGGTCCTCGTGTACATGGTCGGGTTTCAGTCAAATGTTTAAGTGCGCCTTGGCGGCAGAGCTAAATTCGACGTGAGGTTTGCTTTCTATTTCCAAACAGGGAAACAAAGTATATGGAGTATCAGGGTTACATAGCTAAAGGATAAGTTGAGCCTTAAATGACCTAGCTCAGCTCCGAGCAGCCATCTGAATGATCTATTAGGCCCCTGCTGTCAGTCGGGTAGACGGACAGGTGTGTCTGAGAGTTTAACAACCACACACCCAGTTCTGTGAGAGTAGCGCGAGTTCAGAGGCCACAGGGTAAGAGGAGGTTTGGAAGTTTTAATGACGAGAAATCAGTCTGGTTGAGTATAGGTTTAGCTTTGAAAGTAAAGTTTAATTTTCATCTTTGCTTTACATCAGAATCCCCCCCCCCCTAAACTGCTGGTGTTGTTTGTTTTCGCGTTTAAAAAAAATATTCTTTAATATTTAAAATGTTTACTGAAAAGGCAAGATGATTGGCAGAGAATGGAAACGTTGTCGTAACAACAACATAAACCAATATAGTATGTTTAATGTTAGAAAACAGACAATAAATGGCCTACAGAAGAATACCAACATTGCTTGTATTAATGTTTAGTTCCCCATTTAAAATGAGAAGAAGAAAAAGCTTTTGCCTGAAATCAAGCCTTTTGAGCATGCAGCCTATTTTTATATTTAAAAAATGTAAAATATACCATATCATTTTGAAATGTGAATTCCAAACATTGGAAACAATTCAACCTCTGAAGAGTAGATAAGTACCAACAAAAGCTATTAGTGCAATTATTAGAGGACTTTTGGTATAATAGATAAACGGATGATAACATTTCCATCCCTCCTTCAATCTCTATTTGTTCTCTTTTCTTTCTTCCCCCTCGCTTCTCCCGCCCTCAGACAGTAAACCAGAGAGTCTGGAGGCTCACAAGATCAAGACGGCATTCTTCACACACCCCACACTGACAGAGATTGGACGCAGACTAGTCTCACACTACTTCCTCCTCACAGAGGAAGAGTTGGCAATGTGGGAAGAGGACCCCGAGAGCTTTGGTAATAGCACATCCCCAGATACACAGGCTTAATCCAAAAATACAGACTTGTCTGGACCTGCAGGCTGCCGGTGTTAACAGGTTCAGTCCAGAATAGGGAGGAAGCTAACTACATTTCTATGTGATAAACTGCACAGTCAAACTTTAACCAACATCCACTTTAATAACATGCTCTGCTAGTTAAAGCAATTAGATTCAGTTCTGTAATGAATCAGAACGTTTTTAAGAACACATTTGGACTTTTGCATAGAAAATAATCACTTTGTAATTCAGACCAGCATTTTCTAATTGACAACCATTTGCCATCTCAGAATATAGTTCAGTCATGTACTATTATTAGCTTGACAGTCCTCCATAGACAGCCACTCTTCTGCTAATGCTCTGCATGGGACCACCGCTCTGAGACTTCTTTTCTTTTCTAGCTGTTGAAGAAACCGGTGGAGACTCTTGGAAATACAGTCTACGAGTAAGTATAGGCATACACATCCACACTTACTCCACCCTTGAAACATCTTTTTGTTAAAATAACCATAACAGAAGATTATTCCAATTTTATTATTATTCTTTCTTTTTTTTTTTTTTTACAAATGCCCTTTAGTGTGTGTGATATATTTTCATCATTTAAAGTGTTTTATGCGGTGGTACTGGGCAGGCTGTATACATCGCAGCATCATAAAACAGTTAGTGGCCCCCCAGGCTTTTGCTCGTATCTCAGGCAGTGGTTTGTCTTCAGCTGTTTTTCTGAGTCATGACATAATCCTCTATTCTGTCTCTTTTCTTTCTGTATACCCCTCATTTCTCTTTTTTTGTGTTGAGCCACATCTCCTTGCTTTCATCACTTCAGATGAAATCCCTCTGCTCTTCTGTTTAAAATAAATAATAATGTAGATCGTTGCCGTTTATTAATTTGACCTAAAAATAAAAGAGTAAAAGTTCTTCATTTATAACCAGCTGCCACACACATTTTGGCAGGCAGGAATTGCAACGATACATGTACAATTCTGCAGATATACACCTTAAGAAGGATACATTTAAATATTGCAGGAGTTTAATCTATATTTTATTTAATACACTCATAAAAAAGGAACCTTTTCCACACAGTGCACACCCTCCTTTGACCCTCTTATTAACACATTGTTGTACTCAGTATGGTTCATGGATCAAATGTCACCATCCATCATGGTCACCGATTCTAATGGCTGATTACAGGTGACCTTCCCCTATCAATATTCCCACCTGTTTATATTTATTTCCTAAGGAACAAGTGCTTGTGTTTGTCTTAATCCTGTGAAGCTGTGTTGAAGTTCACCTGACCTCTGGCTACCAGGGGGGGAAGGTCAAACCTCCAGTACTTTCTTTGAGATGTCACACACATGTGCACTCATTAAACACAGCATGTATTCATGAGTTTTCTCAATCATTTTTCTCAGATTTCTCACACCTTTCATTTCATATACCAGTAGATTTTTTTGTGACATCTTAAACCAATATACTGCTGAACATGTGTTGACTACCATTTCACTTTTTTAACCCACAAACACACACACATATCCCCTGACAAGTTCTCATTGATTTGTATTATCTCTGGAACCTCAAGGCATTGATTGCCGTTTGTGTTTGTGCATGAGCCTCTTTTTTATGAAGCTCTTCTTTGTGTATATATCGAAGGGTATTCACTGACTTTAATTTTTAATGTGACAATCATTCTCAGAATCACTGCGTGTCCAACCTAATCAAACCGGGCTGCTAAGAATGGGCAGAGCTGGGAGAAAAACAAAATGACTTCCGCAATCAATTATGTCAAATAATCCACCTTTTTGTCCTCTCTGCTCTCTTTCTCTATCTAGCCATGTGCAGAAGTGTTGTTCCTGGATATCTTCCACGCCTACAACCAGACACTGATACCCGTGCTACTGGAAATGGTTCAGAATCTCCAGGGTCAGTTATTACAGTTATATTAATTTGAACTACCTTTAATGCAGGACAAATTGCTTAATGAGCCTTCACAAAATTCAGCATATGTAAAACATTTTATGTTATGGTCCTGTTCTGGAGGCTGTTGGTACTGTTGGATTTTTATTAATTATTTTCTAATACTTGTGCACTCTATTAATACTGTAAATATATGTTACTGTTGAATTAGGTTGCTTGTTTTATAATGAATTGGTAACACATAAGGCAAATGAATTACCTTTGTGTTTGAAAAATGCTGTAAACATAGCCTTGCATGTACCATACTGTATCAGTTACCCTGTTACACAAATTCTGCTTCAGTTGTGAGATCCCATTTTACATCATGAAATAGAGCCTTGTTTCAGAGTAAGTGATTTATTATATTGGAACACAGCAAAGCATCTAAGTTTGTTGCTTTTAGCAGTTACAGAAGGTGTCACATGCAATATATGGGCCAACCTTCAAGTTCCCTGGTAAAAAAACCTCCAAAGTTACAACCACTCACAGACCTAGACTGCAACATGGACACACACCACACACCACACACCACACACACACACACACACACACACACACACACACACACACACACACACACACACACACACACACACACACACACACACACACACACACACACACACACCACACACACACACACACACGACATAGTGGAAATGGGTTCTGCTGGAGCAAGGACGAAGCCAGATTGGTGTCATTCTATGGTTGAAGGGAGGAAGCTATTGATTTTGAGAACTAAGTACACAATAAGAACTAACAGAGAGGTCGAGAACAGACCAGTGAATTGATTGAGACAACACGGATACAATGGAGACAAGGCTGCTTCAAGTTGCAACTGTCTTATGTGCTCACTGGGTCCAATACATCCTACAGATTGTCTGTTATTATTGAACAAAGCTTTCAACTGTATGCATGTTACTCCAGCCAATAAAATAATCCTTAGATTCTATCTGTCTTTGCAGGCCCAACCAATGTGGAAGACTCTGTTCAGCTGCTAATGAAGGATGCAGGTGAGTCAACGGCTTCACATACATCTAGATGTTTAATGACTGCAGTTTTCTCTTTATGCCAGGTGAATCAAACAATCGATTCGGACTCATAAGAAGAGTCAGATTTAGCAAAACTCTTTTTTTTTTCTGTGGCTGTGAGGTAATCATTCCTCTTTTAATTGGAAGGTTTTGCGTTCGATCCAAACCCCTGCAGTCCATATGTCGATGTATCCCTTGGCCCAATACTTAACATAATGTTGCTCCTGTCTACAAATCCCAAACATTGCAGACAGCTGGATAAGAGAGAGCAAGGAACATTGAAATATGGATAAACAGATGACTCCCAATACTTTTAGACCAAGATGACAAGTCTAAATAAATACATCTAAATGATTGAACTTATATATTCTCTTTTTTGGTTGCATTTGTATACTGTCATCCCTTTGGCTTTACTGCTCTTTCCCTCACTTAACTTCTCATGTCCCCGGGGTCTTGTTTCCTTACACCCTGTCTTCCTCCTCTCTAACTCATCTTAGTATTTATAACTCTGTGGTAGGTCAGGGCTGCTCCTCCGTTAGTATTATGATACACACACAACTAAATCACAGGGAGTTGAGATTGCATACTATTAGGTCCTCTGTTGAAGCGGGATGCCCTCAGAGATCTCGGCAGTTTCCTGACAGTGTTGATCTAACGGCAGACATCACTGGATGATGGAGTCGTGCGGTGGTAGCAGCATTGACATATAATTGTGCTGTGGGAGCTAGTTGAAGAGCCATAGGGGCACTTAATAACGGCAGGTCCTGATCTGTTAACGAGTCAATCATTATAACGGTAATAATATACTTAGACCATGACCCTAATTAAACTGCTTAGAGAGGAGGACCCAGGATCTGAGCCTCCAACCCATAATATAACAGATCCTTTTAATGAGCCTATTACTGGATGAGACACATTAGTTTGTCTGATATGAAGATATTTGTCATTTGTAATGGACAGTGCTTTGTGACATCCCTATTTGCTGAAATAACAAGACCACCTGCGTCAACTGCCTTTATAGCTGACAAAAGTTGCTTACTGGCTCCCGGTATAATCTCACCTAGTGGCAGCCATGAATAATACTTCTGAATGTAGCCTATATGATGATGATTTTCTAAACTCCTATTGTGGTTGTTTTGTCTGCAGTATACAATGCAGTAGGACTGGCAGCTTACGAGCTGTTTGACAACGTGGACTTCGACCAGTGGTTCAAGAATCAGCTTCTCGGAGAACTTCAAGTCAGCCATCACAGGTATGTCCATATAGGTTTTCTTGATATTTGATATTTACCGTAATTTTCGGACTATAAGGCGCACCTGAATATAAGCCGCAGCAGCTAAATTGAATGATGTGTACATATATAAG
>NW_011368322.1:40488-50814 GCF_000735185.1 Notothenia coriiceps | reverse complement strand
AAATCCATAGATTTAGGAGGTCCCCTAGTGGCCGTTAGCTGTAAAAATCCATAGATTAGCCGCACCGTTATATAAGCCGCAGCGTCGAAAAATGGGAAAAAAGGCGCGGCTTATAGTCCGAAAATTACGGTAATTGTTTCATTAGGGACAAGAATGTGTCCTACTCTAGGAAGAAAGAAACCCCAGGGTAGGAGCGAGAATCACGATATTTTCTGATATCAAAGCAAACCTTCCAGAATACAATTTAATTGGATTCAATTGAAGATCTGCGATCAATATTAGACAATATCATATGGTAATTTCACACAGTCAGTAACAATGATATTCACTCACAAAACACAGAAAAAAAAAAAAAACTAAGAATTAAAGAATAGAAGGAGCTGCTGTTGAAGGTCTGGTGGCAGGTCAAAGCTGAGGATGTCTTTCCACTCAAACGATCAAAGCTGGTCACCTTAAAAGCCCGCCCACATTAAGTGAGCTTGGGCTGTTGTTATTGCTAACTTTCACGCTAACACCCTTTAGCTGTAATACGCAGGGGACAAGCAGAACATGGAAGCTTGTCCTGGGTCTGGAGGAGTTGTAGCATTAAATCACCACCATACACTCTCAGCCTCTCTATAGACCACACAACAGGCACATTCAAGCTGCTAGCACTGCTCACTAACAGCGTTATGTATCTATGTTATTATTTCCCATCCATATCATGGGTCATTCATCATGAAATTGATATGCGATCCTGATTGATGGATCGTTATACCCTGTGTTAAAAAAGGGTAAAACACAATTGCGTTGTACTATATGGGTGTTCTATAATTTCCTGTAGCCTTGTTGTATTTTAAAATAAAGACTTTTGGAGTTCATTACATTTTGCCTTACTAATGTTATGGTCTAATATTAGTGAAACTTAAGCTAGCTAGCAGTCCTTTTCTAAGCTGATTTTTTTTAACAGAACATGAGCTCACTCTCAGACATAAGTGGTGTGTCGGATTGCATATACTTTTCAGGGTAATTCAAGCTAATAGACTATTAACCTCGGCCCAGCTATTGATAACTGTCGAAAGCAGTCAATACATGCCAAACGGATAATAATTAGCCAACTGAGGCCTAGAGTCAATATCTGTAATGGTCACATCAACAACTGCTGCTTGTATTCACACATTTGTCGTGAGTGATTCACACTTAAGCTGCTATCAAACGTGCGTAACATCAGCATTAGCACCATAACAGGCTGGGTAAACTTGAAAATCAGCAATACAAACTCCACAAATCACATCATGGATACAAAGACGACACGGAAACAATGAATAGTGAGCTAATTTTAGAAGTCAGGGGAGAGAGGGAGATGTGAAGAACAAAGAGATATGAAGAACAAAGAAGTGCCCTGCTCACACAGACCCCAGGCCGATGGAAACCTAGAGCCTGCAGCACTCTAAAGGTTGGCTCAGGTTGCTGCTGACGTCAGAGTGTTTCTGTGTGACACGGTGCAGGTGCTAATAACCCCCTAACTTTGTATCTCCTGGGACCTTATTGCTTTGGTCTTTTTCGCACTTAGTTCACCTCCACTTTCATGATTTTCTTTTTGATATTTAAAGTTTTTCTTTTACCTCAACTTTTTGTATGTTTCCGGAATGACTGCTCGTGGTGACGCAGTGATTACATACAAATGAACATACGGCCCCTAACGCCACCTTTTTCTGTTTCTTGTGCACTCAAACATACCAATGCATACAATAATAATGGGGACCAGATAAAACACCCTTTTGGCCCAGATTCAAGATCCTTTTTCTTGACATTTTCTCTTCAGCTGCTCAAGGAAGAGTTATGAACCCCATTGTTTTTTTATCCTTTTGAATAAATTCCTCTGCTTGTTAATGTAAGGGAACATTGTTTGTTCCATAGTAACATGTTTTATCCTGCACTGTAGATGAATGCTTTTTGAAGCAACTCTCTTTAGTGACATGTCATTAATGCATGCTTCAGCTGCAAATACAAAGCACTTTGATACTTTCCATAACGCTGCACTAATATTTGTTGCTGATAAATAAAATGTTCAACATTGTGAGCTGTGTGCTGAGGTTCTGTGGCCCTGTGTCTTTGTAAGGTTTGATATGCCCTTTTATCTATCTATAATGCTCTTACATTGCTTCGTTGTTGCCTTTCATTGTTGGCCCTTATAGAACATACTCAAATATTTGCAAATTTTTATTACATTATTTTATTTTAGCAATATACAGGATGTCACCAAATACAACATTCTAGCTCCAGGCATAAATTATACATTTGGGTGGAGATAAAAGGCCGGTGTGGCTCCATCAACAGGTAATGTTATTTCTCCAACAAAAAGACAGAACACAGTGGGTTACCTGACTGCTCAAACTGGGGATCCCTGCTGGCTCATTTAGCTCCTTCTCATATTAATTCACCATATGTTTATTTTTTTACTTCACTTACTACCTTTAAACCCAGGTTTAAATTTTCCTTTAATAATGCATATCACTGCCTGCCTGCATTCCTTTCCATTTCTTTATGTATTTGTTTGTATGCTTGTACGTAATGTGTCTCGGAGTACTCAGAAAAGCGCTATATAAATGAAATGTTTAATTTGTATTAATAATACTGTTGTATTTTATGGGAGATATTGTCCATGGGTTACCGTACTTTATTCAATTAGGTAAATCATTTTTATCTTAAACAATGTGGTCCTAGCTGTGTGTTTGTAGAGTAGTTGAACGCGGCTCCGACAATCATAATCAAGGACCAAAACTATTAAATTATTTCGTTTTTGGTGTCCTCAGTGAAATTCCTAACAAAGATTCAAACTGAATTCACGGTCATTCTGCGACACAGGGTTGCATTAAAACTGTTGTAGTCCATTTATGCTCGAGACAAAACAAAAGCACCAGGGCATTCCTGTAGTGCAATTTATGAAAAAACAATAATATAAACACTGGAGATTTGTCTGGGCGGATACAATGGCTGATATGAGATATTCCTACCATTAAGCTGCCGAATATTGTCTTTTTAAAACAAGAGAGAGGTCCTTGGATGACAACATATTGCCTAGGACTGTTTTTAGTTAGTGAAGCCAAGGTTAGTTATATGAATAACAGTACACTTTTCACTCCTATTGATTGCCATGTGCTGGGGTGCTGAATCAGACCTAATTTCTATCAGACTCAGATTTTCCCACAGTAATTTGAAGAGGCTTATGCAAGCAAGTCAATTAAGCATATTTATTATTCTGCATTACTGATGATGTCTCTCAATTAGTGTCATTTTGTTCTTATGTAGCAATCACAATTACCTTTTGTTCCTGCAGGCATGTGTATATATGTGTGTGTGTATGAGTGTGTTGGCATTCATATGGTTGCATAACTGGTTGCATGCTCCTTTGCCTAAGCCTGCTTGTCTTCACGCTGTCAGTGTCATCCCGGTTAACATGCTGTCACAATTCGATATGTCATTGTCAGTCTCCAGCGGAGTGCAATATTCACAAGGAAATACTTCCTCAGGCATATGAGAAGAAAACAAACCCTGCTGGACAAATATATGACGCCATCAAATCGAACTCACACATGCTCGATCAATGTTCAGAAAGGGAACACAATAACACAAAGAAGAAACTGTAGGAGACCATCAATATGGCTTTTAGTGTTAATGTTATTGATCTTTCAAAACTCAAGCCACAAAACTATATGTAAGTGACCTCCCATCCAGCCCACCTCCTTTTCCCTTTCAAATAACTTCTATTTTAACCCATGTTCCCCCTAGCTGCAATCCAAATACATACAAATCAACTGTAGGCATTGCAATTGCATTCAATATGCTGGAGAAATGAACTTTGTATGCAATATATTCACTAGGCAACCAGAACGTTACAAATCCCTATTTCATACTGGTGGCCCATGATTGAAAGAGCTGTCAGACTTTGTAGCAGGGACCCAACGCGGACCTACAGTCTCTCGGAATCAAAGCTGACCATGCGGACATTAGCTTTTTTGCACGACTGCTTAAGGTTTATAGGTTGATGTTCCTCTGTACCACTGCTGCTTTCAAGTTCATTCCAAGGGTGTTCCGGTGGATTGACATAGGGGATTTGTGGGGACATTAAGTGCCATATTTTAGACCAGTGAATACTTGAAATGGCCTGTGCCAGCGGACTTATCTCACCTTTGTACAAATCTTTTGTGCCCACATTAAGAGAAATGCCTGTGGTGTGCAGTCTTCACATTATCCTTCCTTCCATCACAGCGATTATTACAATACTCCTCTTTTCTGCTGGCTGGAGGGGTGTATATGTGTTTGATTGACAGCTGTTGGATGCTGCTGAAGTGCTGATGTTACAAACAACTTGCGATATGTAAGCATGTATGATGGATCCATTTTTATTTGAATTAACTTTGTTTATCACTGCCGGTAAGCATATGCTTTGTGTTTACACTCACGGCCACATCCCCTGTATGATAATATAAGTAAGGGATGTGAATGCATGTCCATACTAAGTATATTCACTTCTATGAAAACAAATATCTATATTAACTCTCAACCTCATTTTATATTTTCCAAATGTGCCCACAACTCCTATCAAAGCGAGGAACAAACCTTTATGTTGATTAGTGCAACAAACCAAAAAGAGATGTGTTCTTTTAGCCCTGAAAGATAGTTATCCAAGGGTAAATAATATGTATATTTAAACTCTTTCAGAACTACTTCAAATGTATACATTTAATCTAGGTCTTACAGTATTGCCAGTCAACATGGCTAGATGGCTAACATGTTTCCCCGACTTGGCAAAACCTCACGAGAAGCAGAAGGACAATAATGATTTTGGCATGATGGCATATGGCACATTCAAAGCGTTTTTTCTGGCTGAAACACTTTTGTTGCAGTTACCAGCGTATTCCCATATCATGCTGCACTGCCTGCCTTCCTTGGCCCTCTGAGCATTGGCCTGCTTATATGTACCGGTACCTTGATTTACATCAGAGAAAAGCAAGATACCTAACATTCACAACAATATGCTAGACACCATTGAGATGTACCATTTATTAAAAAAACAATACAGATAAACTGTCAGTTACCATGCTGTTTCCATTTAGCAGGTCATCATTTAGATTTTGTTCCCATCAATCTGAATCAATTGCGGGGACATTTTGAGATAGTCTTGTGCTATAATTGCTCACTTATCTCGGGCAATATTAGCACGTTTGACGAAATTATGTTTTTTTTCATTCCCCCAGCAAAGAGCGGTAATGAACACTATTTTAGCTGAGCATTAATAGAAGCCCGGTGTTATAGGGTTAGAAAAGAGAGCAAGTATGTTTTAAAAATTTTTTACAAGTTAGGACATGCAAACGAATGAATATAGCCTGTACTGCATCTGGCATCACAGTGTGACTGTTAATTCCTCCCTGCAGCCACACGGCAAAAAAGACACAAATTGAATGAATAAGAGCATCTGTTGTTGAGCCTGTGGACTTCTACTTGAGAAAACTCGACAGACAATGAGAGGAACTTATTTTCTCCCTGTTTGATGTGGAACCAGGTGCACTAAAAGTACATCCACAGTCTGTGGAGTTTCTATGTTGACATGCTGGTTAATGTCCAGGTGTCCTGCCTCCTGTCCTCAAGGGTAGAACTCCATACATGACTGATTCAAATAGTCTCTGACCAGTTGATGCAATTTAAGGGTCAAGGTAATGAGTTCCGAGCTGGAATTAGCCTTGTAACCCAAATGAGCAAAAATTGTAGTCTCAGGAAAATGTTTGTATCAGTTACTAATATGAATGACTGAAAATCAGGAAATCCTGCTTCACGTGGTGGTCATTACCCTCCTCAGGATTAATTTCAATTTTGAAACATACTACTCTGTATGTGTTTTTTTCTCGTGTGTTATGTGTTTTTTCTCCCTGTTAGTCTTTGAAAATGTGATTCTAGGTTTCACTTTTGCAAGTTTGAGCCGTACATCATCTGACTTTATCTCTCAATGAAAAGCAGCACCAGTTTAAATATTATAACCATGTCAGCAAAACACATTTTTTGACTTATACCTCCTGGCTGAGCCTGAGGCTGCCAGTAAGATTATTTAGTTATTTATGAAATGACATTACCAAAATCCTTGTCAGTAACTTTTTCAGAATACTGACTATACATGCAGTCATACTTGAGTGCTTATTACTTTGGCACGTATAGATTCAATCTCAATCTTTTCCCCTTCTCTGTGACTCAAACTGTAACACCCGTAATAAGCAACCGTGCCTGCGTGCAGAGAAATGACAGTCATTTTCAATCAAACGTAAAAACCACTCCCACTTTGACACCCTTACACCCTAATATCATTCATATTAACATCCCTGACTAGCAAGTGAGCTTTTTCTGTCAACTTGACACAGAGAGAGAGATAAAGACACAGAGTGTGTTCCCCCTTTTCTATTTTTGGACTGTCAGCATAAAAAGCTGTTTTAACACTTTTGTATTTTGACATTGGCTTTTGTGGCTTGACCTTAGGTTTTGAGTTTTGTTGGGTTGGGTGGCCAATAGATTCTGTTATTTGAGTAGCTTAACTAAGTTTTCCCTTGTGTTTTCCTCTGTGTATGGATTTGTTGTGGCTTTATTCTCCGACATTATTGAGTTTGTTATGTTCACACAATGTGAGCAAAAAAGAACAACATTCATTGCTGCCGTAAGTGTAAGCTGGTAAGCTGAATGATACAGGCTTTCAGGTTCACAGCCCCCATTCTTGCAATTCTACTACTTTCAGTGTAATAATGTTTATTTCCGTTTATCTTGTAAGGGCTCCCATTGTGACTCGCAAAGCCTTTCACCTGGTGTAACACCACAATTAGCAGATAGATTTCAGGTCCCAGTGAGTATACTGACATTCGCTCCGAGAGCAGTCATGTTCTACAGATGTCTGTTTAAACGTTCATATTCAATAACATGGTGAAAAGTTGAACACTACAGTACTTTATTTTTACATTTTATTCGGTCTAAACGGATGGGAATTGGCTTTTTAGTCGCAGCAATGACACTCAGGAACATTTGCTATCCTGGCTCCAAAATGGTGGAATGAGCTCCCCATTGAAATCAGGACAGCAGAAAGCTTACACATCTTCCGGCACAGACTAACAACTCTTTCGACTCCACTTCGAGCGATAGAATTACCAACAAAGCACTTATATACTAATAAAGGTCTGGCTTATCTAAAGCTAGTTGAGTAGCACTTGAAATGTTTTGGCTCTATGAAACCTGATGTACTTATATGATTCTGTTTTCTTCAAGTTTGTGTCTTCTTCGTCGAATGCACATTGTAAGTCGCTTTGGATAAAGGCGTCAGCTCAATGCAATGTAATTTGGAGTAAAATAGAAAGTCGTTGACCAACATATGCCATTATAAAAGTATTTGTGGTGGCAAATCTATTACCGGTTGAAACACTTGCACCTATTCATTTAGAAAGTGCAAGAGCTATTTAAGGGCAAGTTTATAGGACTAACGGCCATTTATATATACCATGGTGTTTATGTACCACTAATGGTTTCCAGCCAAAAACAAACAGCTCTTTCCTACTCTTTTTCCGTTTTGGATACACTTTTACATTTTGCTATGTAATACAATACATCGCCACCACATGGGCGTAATCATGCAATGGCCTTCAACAGTTTTCCATACATCCATGTAGACGAATGTCAGAGTTTTGCCGATAGCTAGAGGCGAACACAATTTGATGGAGGCAGCTGCTTAGTCATTCTCTATGAAGGATAATCCATTTTGACCTGATGCTCAATTAATAATCCAAATAACTATTCAATTTAAAATAACTTATCCATATTTAATAAATCAGGTTACTACAGATAACTATCGTCATACTGCTTGAGGGCATTGAAACGCACACTTAATAAAATAAAAAAGCACCTCACTGCAATATTAATCTTCTTTTTTACAACACCCTTGATCCCTAAATGCCTGTAGAATGGAAGCAAAGGAGCATTGTGTCCTCCTGTTCAAGGATATTGTGAATCTGCAAGTAATTAAGTTCATATCTGGGCCACATGAGTTCCCTATATGTCTCCCAGACGGATGAGCAGGGTCCCTGACAGCTGTGGGATGTTATGGAGGAGGAGAAGATTTACTGTAAATTAGTCATGTCTAACCTTTGACTGATGGACTACGTGATGAATACCCCTGTCAACCTGCCCTTCCATCTGCCTTTCCATCCATTTCTTCCACCTTGCCAGCACACACTAATAATAGACTAATAGATGCTACTGGACGTACCCTCACCAGTTGCAGAGTATATTTTGTCCTTGTCACAGACAACTGGGAATAAGTTGGGAATTAGTCGATTCAACAGATACATTAAATGGTTAATAATCAGCTTATACAGTATTGTCAGACATAATGTTAGTTCTTTAAGTCTAAACTTGCATAAACATATTTGCCAATGGTCCTTCACAGAACGATGCACCATGTATCAAAAGCACTCGTAATACATTGATTTAATTAGTTGTCTTTTCCAAAAAGAACAAGAAATGTATTGATGTCAACCTGTGATGAGTTTCTGTATTTTGTTGCCAAGCTGTTGTTTGGAACCTGGATATTGAGATTGCTCTTGTAGTGTGCACATGGCCGTTGTCCAATGATACTGCTGTACCTGCGCTATAATTTTGGAACAATCCCATATGTTGCTGCCTCCATAAAAGATTCTAGAAAATCTGATCTAACTGCCTTTCTTATATTTAGAAGTTGATTTGTACTCCTTGCATGCTCCTCTTCTCCACCCAGGACTGTCTAAGTGCTGCCGTGTGCTTTTAAGATAATCAGAAATTCAGTCCACATGGCATTTTGCATAATATTGTTAGTTATCTTAAGAATCACGTTTACATTTTCAAAATGCTTTTGACAAAGATGAATTAGAAGTGTTTTGAAATCAATTAAACCAATTATCCAAGCAAAATACAGGAGCCAGCTCTTTTCTTCTTTGTCCTTGTACACTGTGAGACTGACTGTTGAGCGGCCTGACCAAGCAAGGAGGCAGAGGCAGAACGTCCAAATACAATCCGGTGTGGGCATTTATTCAAATCATGGGCGCATGATTCACAGCCTCAATTGCTGTCCACCTGAACACAGTCAGCAGCCACAAGGATCTCACACACACTACCTGTCCACTGACAGGGAAAACAGAGCCTAAATACACTAACACACTAATCAGGCCAATAAGACACAGGTGGGGGGGAGGAGACAACACAGGGCACCAGGTGAACACAATCAACAACAATGAAGCTATACAACCCGTAACGGAGGCCGAGATCTATGGGCCCAGAGATCACCTCCGTGACATACGCACATGAGAAAAGACAGACAAATGCACACGGTGTTGTTACCTATGGTTGTTACCCATCTCAAAGAACCAATCCTCTTTGTTTATTATCTTCTGTCTGGTGGCGCAGACTGTGTTTTCTGGCTCCCTGTGGATTTTGGAAAATAAATCATCAAAAGTGTCATCCCACTATCCTTTATTCTCCCTCTTCGGGTACGAGAGCCGATGCAGAGGGATACTTCTTGCCTGCCCAAAACAACTGTTTCAAAATCACCTAACACGCAGTGCCTTACATTTGGGACATGCAGCACAAGGCTGCTTTGCAACCATGCATTCATAAAACAAATGCCTGAACACCACACTCATTGTTCAAGGGAGAATGGGCAGTACTAGCTCGCTGATTTGTGTAAACGCATTATTCAAAGTTGGCCCCTCTAACCCGGCTAAATGCCATTAGCCAGTGACTTTATCCATCTTCAATCTAGATGGCATATAGCCAATGTTTTGACTCAGACACCACTGATTACAGTTTCAACCAGGGCAGAACCGGTCCTGAGAAGAGAAGAGGCAGAGGAGTAGCGATGGGTATCGTTTGAAATGTATCGTTTCCGGTTCTTATCGATTCCCCGTTTCGATTCCCAAATTGTAAAAGAAAGAGGTGAAACGTTTAGAAAACAAAAATATCTTTATTCTTTTAAGCTTTAACTGACATTTAAAAAAATATATACATGCAATACAAATGTATTGCACAATAGCTGTGCTCTATTTCAACTGAGCTATGCCTGTGGCAAGCTATTAACAGGCATTACACTGTGCCTTGTCTTTTTCTTTTTTAGTGTAGTGGAGCCTCACTTTAGAGACTTTACCGCGAACCATCTTTGGTGTTATGAAGTGACTGAGTTCTTGAACTGTCTCCGGGAGGGCGGGGGGAGCCGCCCAAAGTGTGTGTGTGTGTGTGTGTGTGTGTGTGTGTGTGTGTGTGTGTGTGTGTGTGTGTGTGTGTGTGTGT
>NW_011368322.1:28318-40450 GCF_000735185.1 Notothenia coriiceps | reverse complement strand
TCTTTTTCTTTTTTAGTGTAGTGGAGCCTCACTTTAGAGACTTTACCGCGAACCATCTTTGGTGTTATGAAGTGACTGAGCTCTTGAACTGTGTGTGTGTGTGTGTGTGTGTGTGTGTGTGTGTGTGTGTGTGTGTGTGTGTGTGTGTGTGTGTGTGTGTGTGTGTGAGAAATTATTCTAAACTACAGACAGGCTGAGCCTGTCAGCGCAACTTACATGATGCCGTTATTAAGGGCGGTGCCGGCCGTCAACGGCCTGCTGACGATCGGCCTTTCTGTGATTCTCCAGGTCCGCCGTGTATTTCACCGCGGTGCAGACGGACTCACTGGAATACAGGGTCTACCGCGTTTAGGAACCGATAAGCAGAACCAAAATTGTGTATTTTGTATGGGTACTCGGTACCCTGCATTTTCTTATCGGTTCTCATCTGGAACCGAGTTTCGGTTCCCAACCCTACAGAGGAGTGAGAGCTTGAGCCAGAGCAGTGCATGTGTTGTGCTGTTTTTTTTATGACGTGGGAAAAAAAGGACAATAATCAGTCAAAATGATAAGTCAAAATTACTGGTAGAATCCAATCTTTTGAATAACTGGCCCAGTCATTTTTAATGGATCCCTAAACAATGTAGCTAAATTGTGGAGACAGGATTAGAGGGCCAGCTGGTTCATTTCTCTAATTTATGATATGGATGAAGAGTGCACTGAAGAACTTTGATGAATTATTTATCTGAAACCAGCATTTACTAATCTACCATCCTTCTTTCCTCCTCAGATACAAGTTGATTCGCAGACGGGTGATCTGGCTAATAGGCCAGTGGATCGCTGTCAAGTTCAAATCCGACCTTCGACCTTTACTCTACGAGGTCATCCTGAGCCTCATGCAGGATCCAGACTTGGTGGTAAGGCATACAGACATAAATCAGTGTTTTCTTTTGCACACTGCTCATAATCACTGGAGTGGCAGCTTCCTCAGAATACGTTCATTTCGTCATGAATTAAACAAACCCCTAGTGAAAGTGCACAGTCAGCGACACAGACGAGTTCTCAGCTTAACGTCATGGCAACGCATCAATGACTCTGCTAACTTTATACAAAGCCAAACATAGTCAGTGAGGGATTCTGGGAAGGTGTGTCATCTGATTTCTAAACTTCTCTTTTGTTTTCTTTAAAGAGGTAATTTGTTGGAATCGTTTTTATCAAAGAGTTTAATTCACTAGTTAACATTTTCACTCAGCCATGGCCTTGAAAAACCTCTTTGTAATCCTCATTTTGGAAAAGCAGCCATTATTATGCCATAGTCATCCGCAATTTAAAATTACAATTTGCCATCATTTGGTTTCCTGCTTCATGAGCCATGCACTTGACTGATGTGTTTTCCTAAAAAAATTATTTATATGAAGTGGTGTGAAAAGTTCTATGCATTATTTACAATGCAATTCAACATAATCTCCCCATTAGACTGAACCCTTTCTAGTTACTGCGTTCAATCTCTCTGCGTCTAATTGCTTCCCCTGCCTCTTAAACCCTCTTTGTGTAGAGGAACTTTTGGATGTATGTTTATTTCCCTTCCCCTTTGTTTCAATACACATAGAATATGATTACAATGTAATTAAGTTTATAATTGCAGAGCCCACGCAAACACCATGCCCTGATATATTATTGTGATGGATGGAGGGAGGGAGGCATAAACTCAGTGACAATTATGCAGCTCTCTGATGTTAATTGTATGTTCCCAGTTGTGACATGCATGATGCATCTTCCATGTATGGGACGGGTCTGGAAGCACACATGATGACACTAACAATGTGAAACAGTATATTTAGGTTTAGAGCCCAAGGATTATGTTTTCACAGCCATTTAGACTGCAATGGGGCCCGCTGCCACCTGTGTACATGGATACCAATTAACCGAGGAAGGTCACATTTCTCTCACATGTCATTACTTGCCTCATAGCTCATTAGCAGGCTGCTACAGTGGATATAAAGTTGTGTACACAGCATCATATCATTTAAGTAAATTCTGTCCCTATAGCATTCAATGGCTCATCATGAAGTATTGCTTTAATAAACCTACAGTACATGAAAGGCAGTCACACAGAATATGATCTTGTTTTACAGTTTTAATTATTGGAGGCATCCAAATGTGGGCAATTATACTTATCCCTACAAAAAAGCATGGTTTTAATATGTAACATTTGTTTTAAGACAGCTTTTTATAATTAAGTGCCATGCGTTAAGTGCCAAGTTTTAATGAGCCTTAACTGTTCCAATAGTCTTTCTTCACACAAGTTCAATGTTAGATCACTGGACAGCTCACCATGTTGTGACTCCCGATCAATATTGTCTGGGCAAATTAGAACCTCTTGGGCAAAATGAATTATTGATCATAAACTTAAAATCCACTAATGGAGAAAACTGCCCTCTATCTATCAGAGCGATCAGGTATCAATTTCTCTCATGCTATCCGGCGGTCCTTGTACTTCAGATGGAAAGTTCATCATTCAAGATAACAGATATATTTATCTCTGACATTTGTTTTGTGTATTTGACAAGAAACACTTGTAACAACTGTAGAGTAAGTAGAGTTGTAGTTTGATCAAAATGGTAATTTAACTGCATGCATTGTTTCAACTAAAACGGTTTTCTTGGATTTTTGTAAACAGGGCACTTCTCAAGCGAGAACTGTCTTAATTTATAAAGACAAGCCTATTTGGTGATAGTGAACACATTTCTGATGCTGATCTTTTCTGTGCCTGCTTAGTGTTTTCAATTTTCATTTTTATTTCTGCCGTATCATCTCCTTTTGTAACCACCCAGCCACCCACTCTCTTTAGCAACAAATATGCCTGTAGGGAGATATGAGAAGATAAAACTATTAGACATGTCTGTGCCTTAAATGCAATCAGTGAATTCTTCAAATTAACTCTTAAAGCAGTTTCTTCAAGCAGCATTGTTTTGTATACTTGTTGAAATTATTTTTTACAAGTAGCACTAACCACTAACATTCGCTACTATAACCTAGTTAACTATTAGCTCAGTTATCGGTGATGCTAGGGCTGGGAGCATAATGCTGTGATGTGCTACTTCTACCTGAGGAGTCGGCAGCGTTCTGTGTTAATCAAATGCCTGTCAAAGCAGATAATGAATTGCAGGTGCAATCCAGATTACATTACATTTCATTTCTTTGGGCTGATGCTTTTATCCAAAGCGACATACAATAAGTGCAATAACCGTAGTGATACTTAAACCGAACAACAAGGGAAGTGCAGATGTATTCACTTCAAGTAGGTCATACCATTGTAAGTGCTGGTGAATCAGATACAAGGCCAAAGCTAACTCTTTAAAGTACTGTTTTTTAAATCTTTTTTCCTTTAAGAATGTAATTGCCAATGTGAAATCCAAACAGATGCGTATTTAAGTTTGCGGCGGAATATATGCACAGTTTCTTCTGTCCTGACGTCAATAGGGAGCTCATTCCACCATTTTGGTGCCAGATGTTATGTAATACAAAGTAATGTTCTACTTTATTGCTATATAGGAATGGGTATATTTAGGATAATTGTACATGCTTATTTATTTCAGCTTATTGTCTAGATAAGATTCTACTATATCTTCTTTTTTGTGCCAATATAAATGATTATTGTCTGTCTACAGTTAATTCAGGCTTTTGAGGTAAAGCTACACCCGTGGGAGCTTTGTTAGTGACACAGTTTATAGGCCCTCATCAATGACTCTGAGCACAATTGCAAACTCTGATGCTAATAGCTTGCAGTTTTCTATTGTGCCATATAGTTTTTCTATCCACGTGTCCTCCATTCTCCTTTCTTTCTCACAGCTGCATACTTCTCTGATTTTTATTCACAGATTCTAAATAAAGGCTAAAAATAATCTTGCTTGCAAGTTTATCTTCTCTATTTCCAGGCCATTTGCATTCCCAGTGGGAGGTAACATTCCTTTCTAGAATTGTCTCTAAAGCTCTCTTTGACAACATGAAGCTGTTCGAGTCAACAGTACTTCCCATTTCTGCCCACCTTTCCTCAGCTGCAGGGAGGCTTTGAGGCATTTTAATATGGATTTTATGTCTCGTGAATATAATCCACCACTATATAACCCACTCAATTATGTTTTTGGTTACTAAACAGTAAATCCACTATCCTGACCGACACTGATGAACCACAAACTGTTCAATTGAGTGTTGGACCTACTGTAGGTATGTCCCGATCACCTTTTTTTGCTCCCGATCCGATTCCGATCATTTGATTTTGACAATTTGCCGATTCCGATTTTTCCCGATCCGATCTTTATGCAATGCATTAAGAGAAAAAAAAGGAAAAAAGCATTCAAGTTGTCCCTTAAGGTTATTTTTTTTAATTTATATTGGATATTCTATCCAACATGGATATAGCTTATTTTTTTCACAGCAGCATTGGATCAGTTCAGTTGTGCAGCATTGGATCAAAACAAAAATAAAGCTTACCAGTACTCGTTAGCTTACTGCTACAATTAGACACTGCGCCCTGCCCACTCTGTTGCCAGATTTGAGAGAAATAAGCAACCAGGTCTATGAAAACAAGCCCCAAAGAAGCAACATACATGATGTTGTGTAATTTGAAACCAAAACTAAGGCCTCAGGATGACTTTAAGACTTGAACATGGTCATTTTTGTTTTTATAATAAAAAATAAAAAAATCCCGATCCCCGATTTTTTTCTCCCCATTCCGATCTTTTGAAAATCACGTGATCGGCTCCGATCCCCGATCACGTGATCGGATCGGGACATCTCTAGTTGGAGCGAATGGTAATGGTCTTTAATTTAGATCAAAATGTGTCTGAGATATACTGAGACATATTACATCAGGTAGCATTTACCCCATACCAAACATACATATTTCTTGTCAGTGTAAATCTTCCAATCTATGTCAAGTTATTCAATGTGTAGTTAAATAATCTGAGACACACAATCAAATCAGAAAAAACTATCATTACTACTTTACAAGTCTATAAAAGCTTAACAGAAGAAAGATCTCTATTTCAGGTTGTTTTAGTAATTAGCCAGCAGTAGCATTCAGCAAATTATTATTAATGTGCTCTAATTAACATTTCCAGTTGATTGTGTTTTGTGCTTTCTGTTGTCTTTGTAGTGCTGTCTATATAGACACAATGACACTTTGAACCACTCCAGAGCAGTTTTAGCCAATTCCATCTTTATAAAATCTAAGATCCTGGAAATAAAAGCTGTCATTATTGACATCAGTGGAGGCCCGCCGGATCGTTTAACACAGCCTAACTTGTGAGGCCTCTGGTGTTGCTTTGTAATGAGCGGTTGCTCAGTAGAAATGTTTCTTTGGCTTGTTTGGATTCAGTGAGGTGGTTCAGTGACATTTTCTCTGATTCAACTTTTAATCACTTTAAAATTCAGTTTGAACCTGCTGTTTTTTAGTATTCATTTAAAGACCATTTGAAACTGAATAATAGTGTGTGTGTGTGTGTGTGTGTGTGTGTGTGTGTGTGTGTGTGTGTGTGTGTGTGTGTGTGTGTGTGTGTGTGTGTGTGTGTGTGTGTCATTAGACCCATCCAAGTATTTCATGAAGCTATCTATTATCTTCTCTGCTTTGCTGTAGAACTGAATGCATTTTCTCTCATTAGTGGTTGATTTTCCCAGAGGGCCAGCGCTGATGGCAACTGATAGGCTTCGTTCATCAACATACTCCTTCGGTTGCTTCTTAATGTATGCAGCATTACTCAAACATTATTCCGTATTTTATGATCTTGCAAACCCAGGGGGGGATTTTTACATCTCTAAATCCAATTCTCGAATGTAAATTTTACATGGGTCTTTTTTACCTTTACATAAGAACTTAAAATGAGTGTTTGAAATTCTTTTGAATGGAGGACAATTAAATAGGGTTATCAGTTTAAGTCTCTTTGATGTTTAATCACATGTATGCTTTCATGTATTTCTGAATGTATTGTAAATCTTCCATGCTGTTTTTCAAGGAGAAGATTAATTTATTTCTGCTTTGTTAAGACAACATAACCAAAATGATCACATGTTAGCACTTGATGAAAAAACCCGAACAAAGAGATCTGTGTGGATTATGTAAATCATTTTATACAACTCAATGGCATGCTGTAAACCATAAAAAGTAGTAGTAGTTTTACATCTTGTTTTTGGATGTTAATGGATTCACTACAGGGGAAATCAATGTTATTGTTTCATAAATTAATGACATATAGTCTTTTGAGAAAAAAAGTTGAATTGTAGCGACTAGTTCAGCACTAAATGTTATAGTTGTTTTTGTGGGATGGTTTTCTAAAATCGGTATATTGCAACTGGTGACGATTATACACCAGCTAGCTTTGGTTTGCTGCGCTAAGATATTAGCTTGTTGTAAAATAAGTAATTGGTTGTATGACTGATTGGTCCTGTAGTATGCTTGAATAGCCTAGAAATCACACGTTAACGCAAGAATGTTAGGATATAAAAACATTTAAATGCCCTTTTGCAAGACCTAAGGAAAGATGTAGATGTCAGAAAATTATGAAAAAGTCAAATACACTTGCATCTATCTAGACTACATTTTCTGTGGCAAAAGCCTTTCACACATCTTGCTTTTAAAGAAAGACACACACACGCACGCGCACGCACACGCACGCACACGCACACGCGCACACACACCCACACACCAACCCACTTTTGAGTTTTTTTACTTTGAATTTGATGTGAAATTGAGAGCATGCCCTTTCTTATAATTGAGTTCACGTTCCACACCTTTTTCTTTACCCGTCTAGCTTCCCTTTGACACTGCTGGAGTACACTGCTTGTCTATGAGAGTGGAGAAGCCGCCTTCTTTTCTTTATTTCTTTTCTATTTTATTTTATTGGTTTTTCAGTTGAATTATACTTAAAGTTCAGGGTAATCAATTGTTAAAAACATACTGTTTTTTCCAATAAATGGATGTTTTCAAAGTAAATGGATAATTGTTCTTTAATAATCGTGATATCAATTATTGACCCAAATAATCGAGATTATGATTTTTGCCATAATCGAGCAGCCCTCGCTTTTTCCTATCGTGAGATATTTATGTCTGGGATCTTTCCAAGGCTTCCATTAAAGGAACATGTCATTTTGTTTTGTTTTGTTCATTTCATTTATTTCCCCCTTGTATCAATACAAACTTGGTATATCTTCTCTCTATGTAGCTTAAATAAACCACTTATCCAGATGTACTAAATAAATTAAATGTTGATCTTGTTTTTTTTCATAGGTGCGGATTGAGACGGCTACAACCCTGAAGCTCAATATCCTTCCAGTTCTTTTATTTATTTTCAAAGCAGCATTTTCTCAACAAATAATTGTATTATGCTTTTCTTACTTTGTTTGCTGTTAAAGCCTCACTGCATCTGATGGCCTTCCTTAGGAAGACATGACTGTTTGCATATATATCTGTCCTAAACTGTTTGATTTCATCCTTAACTCATAACTACCCGTTGATGACTTTGAATTCCGGACAGAGCAATTCCTGCCAGTGAGTATTTTTTATCACTAACGTGGAATTGACTGTGAATGTTTTCAATCAAGTGACAAGCAGAGGATTATATATGAATAAAGTTTTCAGCTCTCCCTTTCTGCTTTTCTAACGCTTACATTGTCTTTCTTTTTTGTTTAGTACCTTGAGTCTATCTTTGGGCTGCTCTTCCAGCTGTTGCAGCAGGTGACGCAGTGTGACACTAAGATGCAGGTGCTCCATGTCATCTCCTGTGTCATTGAGAGGGTCAACATCCAGGTGGGTTTTGTTTATTAAACAACAGTTTAAGTGTTACCTTTTAGAACATAGGCCAGGGGTGTCCAAACCTTTATCACTGAGGGGCCACATACTGAAAAATGTTCAAAGGGCTGGGCCCTGTTATGTAAATAAGTTATTGGGCTGTTTTCTTATCAGCTTAGATTTGTTAGAACATATTTTCAACTTTAATTGACAGACAGTGGGCTTATCAAAACATGAACACTACTGTGTAATATATGTTTACAGATTTAAGAAGTTTAAGAAGACAAGCTCAAGTTTCATTTGTGGGCCATATTCCATTTTACTTTTAGAATTTGCTCAGTGCCGATTCAAAATGGCTGCATTTGGCCCCCCGGCCGTAGTTTGGACACCCCTGACATAGGCCATTGCTTTTCTTAATGTTTTTTTAGTGTCTGTAAAGAAGCCCTGTGGAGGTAGCTGCTTTGTGAAGCATAGCGTTGCTCAAATTATGTTCATCGATTCAAACTCTGCAGGGACATGTAAAGCTTGAAAAAAAAAAGCAGTATAACACGCATTCAAAACATTTGTCACCCTGCACTAGCCCCAGACCACCAAGCTTAAACAACCATCTGTCCTTAAAAGATAAATAGACGTGAATGATTTTTCACTCCCTGGGACACGGGCAAAGCGACCCTTTGTCAAATTCTTCACTGTTTGTAAATCACAGCGCTTAAAGCAGACCTTGTTCTGATGTCTGCTCTCATTTACCATGACGACACCGTTTTCTTTATGACACTGCAGTGCTTTTGCAGTGGTCTCAATTTTTAATTTTTTATGAGGATCCAATATTTAGTTCTAATCCATTTAACTGCTTACCATTTATTAAAAGGCCTTCTCCTCATGACCCTCACAGGGCTCTTTTCAGATCCGTTTTAAGCACCTTCCCTAAACATTCTCCTGACTTAAATATCTAACAGAAACGGCTTTCATCATTGTGAACTGTCAGTCTGGTTAAGTCTTTCTGAGTCGCCGGCCTTGGCTAAACATCTAAAGTCAGTAGAAGTCCCATTCATATTCTAACTCTTCTCACAAGGGATTTCAAAGCCACAAAGAGTGGCAGCCACTGAGAAAACTAGGCAAATGAAATGAACATGATGACAGATATGATGAGATTAAGCTCCTTTACCGACTGTCAGTCTCACACAAGTCACCCTAGGCTGGTTTGTGCGTCGGTTTTTCTTACTGTTTATCTCTCTCCTCAAGGCTGTATGTCAAATTATGATTTAACGGTTCCCTCTGCCTATAGCCAACTCTTTAACAAGGTGTAATGGAGGAAACCTCCCAGTATGGGGTCTGCAGCCCGGACTTAGAGAGCGACAGGGAACACAAAGGTCAGCAGGCACAGGAAAATGGCAGGAAAACTTTTTGAAGTCTGTAATTCACTGCCAGTGAAGTTGGATGTCTCAGAGTTGGCTGGCTGCACAGCAACTGCACCTGAATTACAGAGTGTGCCATGACATTTTCCAATTTCACACAGGGTCGAGACTGATGACAACCACTCGGTGACCGACCAAGTGTTTAAAAAGGATACAAATCAACTTGATTTGAAAGGTCAAACTCATTTTATTAGCAAGAGGTCGACCATCGGAAGCAAAGACGCAGAAACTTATCCTCTGAGGAATTGGTTTCAAGGTGTTCTTAACTTAGTTTAATGAGTGAAGCTGGTAAATCTTCACAATGCATACTGAAGTAGAATCTGAACATCATTATTGATCCACAAACGCATCATGTGTCAGACAAATTGGCTTCCATGCGCACTGAGGCATCAAGAGATCCCCTCCGTTGAGTTCTGATTTGCACGGTTATACTAAGAATAAAATATGCTATATTTTTCCACACCTCTATTCTACTGCAACATGTTTTGAAGCAGCTGATCAGGTTGTCTGAGGTATAGGATAAGGGAGTTCTGTCTAGTTAACTGCAAGGCAAAACAGGCATACAAAGCTTTGAGGAGAAGCCTTACATGAACGAAACGGTAGCTAACTTGTCTTTAGTCCTGTATACTGAATTGCTTGAGTTTTTGCACCTCTTGTCCAATTCCGATTTTTGTAACACTTTCTATGAAGGCCACATCTTTGGAGGCATTTATAATGCATTAGTAAAGCACTTGACTCAAGCTTTTTGACTTCACTCATAACTCACAAAATGCTTTCTGATACACTGTATCAACAGTCAAACATCGATGTGTCCATAAGCATTGTCTTTTTGAAGGATTGGTTATAAACTAGAAATGTACTGTTATGGAGTATAACACAATATTATTAGCTACACTCAACCTTACACACCACAACAATCAACGTACGTAAGGAGACAAACCATGCTACTATAGTGCATGCAGTATCCTAAGTTCTCATTGTATGTGTTAAGGAAAGTGATGTACATATTGGTGCATTTATAATCGTGGTTGCATTATCATAATGTTTCTTTATTGGCCAATTAGCTGAAAATCTGACCTGTTTCACCCGGTTGCTAATTGATCACTATTTCTAAGTGTGTTTCTGTAATTGACCAATATACATACCACTTTACAGAGAAACCTGTTGTTCTCACTGTTCCCAGAAAATACTTTTTTCATCTGCATCATTTATAGGAGACTATCATATGTTTGATGAGTGGTTTAAATGGTCTCACTGTCGTATCTGCTATGCTTCTTACATGTTATTCTCCTTCAGATCCGGCCGTATGTAGGCTGCCTGGTGCAGTACCTGCCCCTGCTCTGGAAGCAATCTGAAGAACACAACATGCTACGATGTGCCATCCTCACTACTCTCATCCACCTGGTAAAGGTACGGTGCAACCCCATTTTCAATGTTTCTGCATCATAAGCCTACATTTGGCTGGCTCACCATGGTGTCGCAGCAACCCAGCTCTAATCTCTCCCATGATCACAAGAGGAAAGCAAATTTACCAAACTTTTTGAATAAGCGTAACAGTAACAAAAAGCTATTGCAATTTTTACTGAGTTTAACTTATTGATTGGTGTCCAGGATTAAATAGCTCCTTTAATTTAAACTTCATTGTGTTGATTGTGAGTGGAATTACCAGGTTCAACAGTTGGTGCTGTCTAGTGGATCTGAATAATTGTGGATGTATTTGTCTGGCCACATTTTGCTGAGGCTTACTACCGAACTGTTGGATAGACAGATCTGGGTCCGGTGTATTTCCCATAACAGCTGGGTTACTGTGGCACCACCATTTTTTTTTTTTCCTTTCCCTTGCCTGCCAAAAATGTAAACGTGGCTAGGAAGGCAAGCTGGGCAAGTCTGTATTTGCTGCTTTATCATTATCAGATCCAATTTCTCATTCAACAAGCAGATATAAGATTTGAACCTTAGATTCAAAACTATGTCCTAACCCTCAGTTTCTTTTTTGTTTTCTTTTATGTTAGCAGCATGTAGCGGCAGATGCAATGTGAGCATTTGTTTAAATTGTGTTCAGACTTGTATAATAGTGTATCAGCAAAAACTTGGTGAACTTAAGAAGAATTAGTCTAGAAGCAGCCTGTCATAGCCTGCAGAAATATTTGGACCCCCATGTGGCTGTCGCAGCATTACTTCACAGTGGGAGATTGAACGCTGAGTGATAAGAGACACTCTTCCTTTCAAATATTAACATAAGCACACATCTGGAAAGCTGTGGGAGATACTTATGGTTTACAGCTGAAAGGGTTTGGATCACCCAATCGTGTAACTAAACACTAATGTAGAGTTTAATATAGTGCTGACTAAGGAAAAAAAGTATTCTTTGCACTGTTTGTTCAGAAAATAACTGGTTTATTGAAAGCTATGAATGCAAATGTCATCATGTCTGTAATTTGAATGTATAAGTAAAAACATCTTTAATCATGAAGGTAAATTCCATCATACTTTTATATAAATAATACCTAAACGATTGTGTGGACAAAATCACTTTTTTTTTTTTTTTCAAGAGTTCAATTCAACCCAGCTACATTGTCCTTGACCGTGTTCCTGTGAGGGATTAGAGCCGTGTGGCGCAGTAGAGCAGTGGTTCCCAACCTTTTTTCCCAAGATCCCCCCCCAAATGACTCCTGTTGGAAGTTGCCCCCCCCCCACACACACACACACACACACACACAAGGGGGGGGGGATGAATGTGGATGAATGTAAAGTATTTTGTCAAAGGAGGACGAAAGTGTAATTAAGGAGCACTATTGGAGTGAATTTGATGGTTATTGGACTCAGGATTAATTCATTTGGATTCCCGCTGTATGAAGAAATTAAAGACCTATCATGCTATATTTGAATAATATATTGTAGGGCCATACCTATATAAAACATTTTTTCAAAAATACCAAACAGATCATGCAT
>NW_011368322.1:2953-28273 GCF_000735185.1 Notothenia coriiceps | reverse complement strand
CGCGCACTCGACGCTCGTGACGTCCCCGCTTTGACTCCGAGGCACCATCTTTGACACCATTGTAACTTCTCGACAAAACCTCGGCTTTGTCGGCCGCGAAATTCTCTCGGCTCGGTTTACTAGGCGAGTGAATTGCATTTTTCTCGTCATAGCATATTCCCTGCCCCGAAGCCCACCATGCCGGGATAGTCGGGACCAGACGCCTTTGTGACTGGGGATTGGGAAATAGACAGTTTATAACTGAAATAAAGAACATTATAACAATAAATTTGTACACAGGGAATAAAGGAGGTAAAAGAGAAATACCATGCGGAAGAAGAGCTAAAGTGTAGGCGGAGAGTAGGGACCAAACTTTTGGTCGGTAAACATAGTCCACTATGCTCTCGACCAATAACACGTGAATCATAAAAACTATGTGAATCTAGTTAGTACCACTCCGTTACTCCTGATGTAAAAGAGAAAATGTAATATGTCCCATATAACGTCTAGACTTCAGTTTATATTATGGAAAGTCTGGAAAAATTTCTGGGGAAGGATGTAAAATTCTGGAGCTAGCGGTGAATCTCAAAAATTGGCCAATGTAACCATGTAGTGACAATGGGGCCCCGGCGGCGTCACCCAAGAATATGTCATAACTAACAGGAAGGAGGCAATAGCAAGGTGGTAAACCTGCGTTTGAACGCGTAGAGGGTGTATGATTGTGCTCTACAACAAAATATATCTGATTTTAGAACCTCACCAGTTCAAACCCCAACCCCCCCCGCTCATCGCGTACGTTCCGTGTTGTCCTGTAGCAAGCACCTTGGATGTCGGGGAAACGATCTTCAATACTCCGAAAAAAATCCCACCAGACTCCTTTGCCCCTCCAACAGCGGGATGTCCTTGTCCTTTTTCCTTTTCGTCATTTCAAGTGATAAAAACTCTCGATCTTCTCTCGAATTATTAATATTTTTGGACGCCCTCGGCTCGCGTTCAGGGCGTCCCGAGCTGAAGGGCGTCAAATGACGGCAAGACGGCCCCCTGGCGGAAACGCTGGGGGTTATCAGATGGAGCTGGAAGCACAAAATCCCAGAAGAAAGGATGTATAGGGTGGAGTTGATTATGACTGAAAGACACTAATGATGAACACTTTGATAGCGTGCTTTGTATATCAGCTGGTAGATTAACCTGCAGACATCTCTCATTTGTCTGAACCATTTATCTCAGATCGTAACAGATGCAGGCAATGTTTAGTCAGCAGTAGAGTATCAATAGTTGAGTTCCCTTGTTTATATCATAGTTTAACAGTTAGCTTGGGGTTTTGGGCAGATTAACGAGTAATGAAAATAATATTTCTTCTTAATAGTACTTAGTTGCAGCCCTAGCAAAAAGGAATAATTTTGCTCTGTACTTGTAATATCTTTAAATCCCTATAAAAGAACATAACATTTCTGTTTGTGATCGGACAAGAGCCTGTGTTACAATGTTTTTCCTATGTCCACATAACCTCAGGGAAATGTTACTATTATTCTCATCCTTCTCTGTGAATACTACGGACATGAGCTTTTCTCTAGTTGTGAAAGACACATTAATACGAATAAATTAAAACCTTTCACATCTTCCCAGGTACAAGCTAACGGCATTAGTAAAGTAAAAACCCAACATAAGAGCCACATGTATTTTATAGGTATGTTTTCCTCCTTTCAAGCATTTAGCTTTTTTATGCATGTCAGATTTGTGCATTAATATTTCAGTGAATGGTCCCTCTGTGCTTAGGAATCTTCTGGAAGCTGTGATGCTGCTCTTACATCATTCTTACTTACTCTAATGTATACCACTGCCGTGCTAACCTGCAGTCCTCTGTAAAGCCAAGAGGGTGGATTGAAAACAACAGAAGACGATTCAGTAATTTAACAATTTGAGATTGATGCATGACAAAACGGTAACACGTTTTATATAATAGATCTAGCTATACACCTTAGATTAATAAAATAACTTTAACTCTTTATCTGCTGTGATAGTCTGCAAAGTATTTCCTACTTGACTGATACAAGTTGTTTAAGAATTTAGAAAACAGTCTTGCTCAACTCAATTTGCTAGCTGTTCCAAAGCTTTTTAATCATGTCACATGACCTTTTATAAAGAGTTATCATAGAATGGTAGATTGTAAAACGCTAACAATTTTTTTTTTACTTCTCCTCTTATGATTTCTCCTTATCCTGTATTTTCGTAGAGTGTTTTAATGGACTTCCAAAAAGCAGTTGAGAGAATAATTTGAACACTGAATCTGGAAGATATATTGATGCTTTTGATCATATCATAATTCACATTTTTAGCAATCTTATATTCTCTTCTCAACTTGACTCCTTTTTTAAGGTTAAGAGTATCCACCTTTGCTCCCTCCCTCTTTGTCAGAACTCTCTCCTCCACATTCTCACTGTCCTGAATCAACCCAAATCCTCGTTCTCCTCTCCAAAAAGCTCTGTCGTAGTCTGATGTCATGCTTTTGTCCTTTACGTCATTATTATGTCCTTTATCTTATTTATAGTGTCCCTTATTTTATCATAATCTATTGCTATCAATGTGTGGTTTCACCACTACAGTATTGTAGCTGCTCGTTAGCACTTTGTAGCGCCCGGCCCCTCGCCCCGTGTCTTTGTATCTCTTGTTATTTTGAAAAAGATTTGTTTCCCCTTTGATCAAGTTTAAAGCTAATGAAGTTGTCAAAGCAAGTATTAGAGGTCAAAGCTTCTGTGATAAATGATGATGGCACAGAGTTACAGTATGGTCAAAGGTCAGAACGAATTTGCAAACAGTCGTAAAAACCCGTCCTTGTTACACTGAACGCCTAATTAGTGAACTATCATTTAACATTTAACAATCATGCATTTATTTAAGTAATTTTAGAAAAATAGCATTTAGGAAATTACCTTGGATTTTCGATTTCTGTCTTTCTGTCAGAATAGTCAGTCATCATCTTTGGCTGGTTTTTACAACATTTGGTGGTCCATTCATTTAGTTCATAGAGAGCAGAGGCGGGATGTGGGCCATTGAGACTGTCTGGCTTTGTATGTTGTCGCAGCCTGCCAGGTGTGTGGCCTGGCCGGCCCGATAAAGAGCCCCGCTCTATCACGGCAAAACTAGAGCAGCAAATTCCCTAATTAGAATGTCAAGAGCCTTGCCTTGGTAAATTCTTAGACCTGCACTACGTTCTGTATCACTGCCACCACACTCTGAACTAGGACACTATTCAGCTGTGTGCTGCACCGAGCCGATGATGGAGAGTCAGCATGGAAGTTGTTTTCCTTGTTGGCATTACATTGATTAGTGTGAGAAAGTGATGGAGCTAGAATTTCTATTCATTTCAACCTCATTTTATATACAAATAAGAAAATGCTGTTTCAAGGTAAATCTGTCCAGGGAAAGGCATGCAACATGTCTAATAAATGATTAGAGGGCTTCAGTCTGAAACATGGAGGAAATACATTTTTTTCAAAAAAGCAGCAACCACAAATTAACACAGTAATGGGAAAATATCAGAAAACCTGGGGACTTGTACTTACAGCTGTTCACTTGTAATTGAATCACTCAACACCCGTGTTATTACAAGGTCTGAAACGGGCCAGCGTTACTAATTTTGCGATCACTTTTCATGTCAAACCACACAAAGTACTTGAATGTTTGTTTTTTTGCAAAATTATTTTTTGGCTTTGACCTCAGAAAAGTAGAGTACAAGCGCTCCATGGCATCGATTCAGTAGCTCATCACTTCAATTATTTAAAATAATGGTAAATCACACTAACTCAAATGATCATGGTCCTTCTTTTTCTGCTGGTGTTAAAACATTTGAGGCAAAGTGGAAAAATGTTCAACGCTGGCTGGAACCACTAAGTGTTTTGGGATTTTTGCTTAACTTAAATGGCAAATAACTTTAATAGATTCCATACTGATATCAGTTTAAATGTACATTACAACATTGCTCAAGGGCCTTTAGAGTAATAACAGCACAAAGCCGGGAATGCAAAACCTTGCTTCATGATCATCCCATCAGTTAGCAATTACTGAGGCAGCCAAAGACATGTCACCCCACCCTCATAAAGATCAATGATGCTGCATTGAGAGCTTTCAGCTTAATCCTTTTCCTATGAAAGAATGTGGTCTCGTAGTTAACTACCCAGCTAATGTGCTCCATGAATCAATCTGGACATCCCCGTCAAAGGACAATCTCTTATAACAGGCTTCTCAACTAGAATAAATGACTGATTACCGCTATCACAGATGTTGCATATATATGCCCATATTTTCAGCAAAATTGGGATGAATTAGAAAAGCATATAGTTTTGAAAATGTACGTAAACACATCTAATTGGTCTTGCAGCTCATCAAGTGATCCTAGAATCTGTTTTCTCCCAATATCTTTTCCCTACGCTCAAACAGCCTATTTTGCCATGTTGTCCGTATGTATCAGGAACACCTGCAGGCAATCTCTTCAAGTTTGGCACACATTTCGACTCGAGATTGAGCTACCGTAATTAGATTTAGGTTTTAAATGTTCAAGATCACCGTAACTTTACAACACACATCTTTGGTCATCATTTAGGTTTATTTCATACAAATCTGTAATGGGTTGAAATTATGTTAAGGACAGGCATTTATTAAAAGTGCAACTTGACCGGCTGCTGGCGAAGACGTACATCTCCAAGGCAGTCATTTTAGTTCCTGCTCATTTGTTATTAATGTTTATTGTGTGTACTGTATGTTCACTGTTGTCCATATCACTTTTTAACCATTGTTTCCACCAGTGCCATTCTTTCCTGTACTGTAGATTGAATGGTAGTGTATTTGGGGCAAACCTATGTAGCAGTGTGTTTATTTGTATCCAGTGCATTCATTGTTGCTCAAAGTTTGATATTGTAATTATCTATATATTTGTATCCTTCTAAATCTCTTGATCCTTTGAACCTGATCAATCTTTTAGCTGCTGTTGCTGCAACTTGTATGAGATGCACAGCGCTAGAAACCTTTTTCATCTCATACATAACTGTCTCTGTTTTGTTGCTACTTCATTGAATCCCTTGCTGAACTATTATTGCTTTACTCATGCTTGATTACTCGTCCATGATTTTTCAAAGGCTCCAGTCACTCCCGCACCAGTGGGAGCTGACCATCATGTTGTTTTTATGTTTCGCAATGAGTCCTTTGTGTACTGTAAAACCTGTCAGATTAGGTTGTCTCTGGAAAGCTGCAGCGGTAATGTTATACCCTTAAGAATACGTTTAAGGAGTTAAGCTTTAATAAGATAGCAATGCAAAATCATCAGCACAATACAAATGGTTTGACTTCTCTCCTGAGGTTGTCCCTCTAACTTTTCTATATTTCCATTTAAACTTAAATGAATAGATGAATATACATTTAAAAATAAAATAGTCCTTTTCCATTTGTAAACCTCCATCATAGGGCTTTACTCAGTTCATGTTCGATATGGCAGGCTCAAACTACACTATGTCCTTATGGCACTTTAGTACATATTTTGGCTCTTCTTTTTTTTGTATCTGTGAACTTTCATCATTTAGCAAACATTGCCATCCCCATCACACACTGTAAAGCCAAAATTGGTTTGGGAGATGACCAACATTTTAGCAATGTCCCCAACAACCATTACAGGCATTTTATTCTATCAGTCAGATGTGAGGCTCATTTTCCTGTTAATGTTGATAACCGAGGCGGATTCTGCAGCAAATGCCCAGGGCTATGAAGGATGTACTAAGGCTTAATCAGTGCTTTCACAGATGTGTGTGTGTGTGTGTGTGTGTGTGTGTGTGTGTGTGTGTGTGTGTGTGTGTGTGTGTGTGTGTGTGTGTGTGGGGTTAAAAGGTTTCTTAAATTGTGTCTATTTTCTATTACATTTCATGGAAGAACAAACTATAAAATATTTTTCAATATAATCCAATCCTATCCAATAAAACTAAAGCCGTGGCCGCACTTCAACGTGCCCTATTGAGTTACCAACAAAAGTAGTCAGATTGCATTATTATTTAAGTGTTTACAACTAATTACACCTGCAATATATTTTTTTAGATGAGAATAATAGTAAACAAAGTAAGAAAAAGTCAAATATCTGTAAAAATACATGTGAGATTAAGTGAAAAAATACCCAAAGACTCCTAAAACTAGGGCAGCATTCGCCTTCAGCGCTCATGGAGTTGAGGCAAACATTTTTCCAACTGAAATAAACCAACCATAAAATAAGTTTATGATTTTACTGATTCTTAGGATGACAATCATCCCCACACCCTCTTGGGTATAAAGCCCTATTTTCTCCCCAGAGAAATAGGGATTTAGTGTAAGCTGGTGCAGTATTGTATGTAACATACAATTGCTTATTTTCATCGACAGCACCAGGCATTCGTTGTCTCAGGATTTGTCCTAGGACTCTTCCTCCTGGGGTCACACTTCACTCCAGATATAACCTTTTGTTAAATGTGTCAGTCCAGGCTTATGGTTCCCTGCTATCTAATCTGGAGTTGCCTTCAATATGTGCCCGTGGTCTTGTATCTCGCTCATAAACGGTCCCTTACATATTTGTATCATCCTGCGCCTGTGGAGTCATACTGGTGGCGTCTGAGCTCAAAGCAATGATTTAAGTGTTTGATCAGCTGTTGCTGGAGGGTTGCTGTTAGAGCTGTTCAGGCATATGTCACCAGCACCAGAGGTTTAAAGCCTTCTTCCTGTCGTCGAATCGCAATTTGTTTGAGTTACACGGTCTGGCTCAGTATGATGACTAATGTGTTTAGCTCCCATACTTTGTGATATGAAGCTGTGAGACTTGCTTCCCACAACCATTATTACTTTGATATCAAGCCTAAGAGCTTGTTTAAATCTGCACTCCATTTTTTTCTCCTCTGCTTCTCAGATGCACAAAACATTGAATTACAATCTAAACATATGAAGAAGAGTATGTCAATTATTGTTATTTACTGATTAGTTTATAATATGCAAGTGCACAACCCTTTGTGTTGACTGAGTATTGTGGGTTTTTCAGAGGTTGTGCACGCATGCTTGTGTGTTGTTTGAGTGTAGTGTACATGACAGTTTGACACGGCTCAGACATCGCTGCTCTCTGAGTGCTTTACTATTTACTGCCCTTTCTCAAGGTTGTGTTTGTTTGCATACAGTAAATAAACACGTCCTTTTTTTCTTGTTGCAGTGCATAATAATTTGCATGATTGGCTTGTAGGAATTGCGCGATGCATTTTTATTAGTTTTAATATTTGATGCTGAAAGGGTCGTACTGTTGTGAATATAACTGTACAGAGCCCTGTTAACCTTTAGGACACAACAAAAGTAATTCAGTACAGGTTGATTAGTTTAGAATGTATTGCCTCATTCCTTGAATACAAGGAAACATTTGTACCTAGCCTGTAAATACATGGCGTGCACAGATGCTATTTACCTGAGCTGCATTGTTGAGGTTACACCCTTTTGATTTAATAAGAATATATCCCCAAACAGGGCTCAACGCTAACTTTTAAAAGTATTTGCTAGGCTGGCAACCAGGCTTCAGCTTTTGGTTGCCATTTTTAGTCACCTTATTTTTTAAATAATTCAGATACTATACAGTTATACATCAACTTAATGATGAAAACGTGACACAAAAGAATGTTCAAATGCTTTACAAAAGTAATTAACACAATTATTTGAAACTTAAGTGGTAGTAAACTTGTCCACCCTCAATTGCTGGTATACAAAACACCAGTAGTGCAGCTGTTGTCATGTTCTTCACAGATCCCTCAAACATGAATTGAGCAAGTCTCTAGTTTTGTCGTAAGTAGTTGGTGTATCTATTTCCCAAACAGCAGTACATACTGTATCTGTGTAAAGCCCTCACAGTACCCATACAACGGTGAAGTCTCAGGTATCTCCTATCCATATTTTATAGGTTTGTTTTTACTGATTTATATCATTGAAGGTCACTTATATAATATACAAATAAGGACAGCATTGTAGATTCCCTTGTGTATTACTCCTTGTACTACAGACACTGATAAAGCAGCCTTTTAGTTAGTATGATGAAATAGTTGCAGTCACAAAATGCACCAAAACAAAAAAAGATTATCTATTTGGCTCCACTACCGCGGAACTGTCATGCTTCCTTGTCCGATGACACAGTGTCCTTGTTCACCCACTGTTAAGCAATCTGTTGCCTTTGCTTTATTCTTTAGAAAGATAATGGCCTTACCTGACCACAGGGAAGCATTTGGAGTGGAGCTATCATCCTTCCCTGTCTGTCGCCCCATGCTACAATATACTACACACAATAACAACGGGAACATCAGAACAATTCCTTTAATGCACATGTAATGTCACGTTGACATTTTACACCATGACTCTCTGTTGTTTGTACTTATTCTTGTTTTTGAATACATCTTTGCAGCTGATTGGTTTTAAAATCAATCAGTGTCCTCTCTTGATCTGAGCTCACCTAACCAGCCTGCACAGTGCCTGTGTTTAGCGTAATGCTGCTCCCTGCTATGATGGCTGTGTTGAATATTTATATGTGCTGACTGAATTAGAAAATAGGGCCCTGGAATACATTATGTACCTGCACACATAACAGATGCTAGAAGAACACTTTATGTTCATTACCTCACTGCGACTGGCAGATGGCTAGGGATAACATATTGCATACATCAACTCTAACCTGTTTGCACTGGCATGGTTAGACTGGACGTCCTCTAAGTACTTACCAGTTACTGTGATTCTCCTCCCATTCCATTTAAAAAAAAATATATATATTTCATTTTCAAGATTTTCAATACAACAAAAATATATATATATGGCAAACACACATTAAAAAAAAATTAGATAGACAATGGTAATGACCTTGTTCTGTAAAGGTAGGCACTGAGCTTCAGACTGGTTACAAAAGAACATATTCAAGTGCTGGAATGAGATAGAAAGCATCATTAACTTAATGATTACCTCTCACCGCCTGATGATGGTCAACACACATCTAAACAGGGCCCTAGACACCAACATATAACCCACATAATTGCCGTCATAGCCTTGTATTCAAAGCTAACCTGATTTAAACTCAAAGAGCCTTCGTGGCCACTTCCCAGATGATAGTCTTGGTTTATATGCTCGGTGTGTGTTTGGACTGTTGGCATGCAGATGTGTGTGTTAACGTCTTAGTTCCTGTCTGCCCATCAGCTGTCTTTCAGTCCCCTCTCCTCTCTTCCTGACCTCTCACCCTATGTGTGTGTCCGTGTGTCTCCGTATTACCCGCAGAGTCTATTATTGGTGTTAAGGTCTGTTACCATGCCAGCTTATATTAGTATCAAAGCTTATATCCTTCTGTCTATATGTTAGTTCTGGTGTATATTCTGTCTCATACTGCTCATGTCTTCCTTATTTTAATCAGCTACGCTTTCTATTTGCAAACTAGATCAGCCTTCTCTTCTGTGTCCTGTTTTCTCTCGTCCTGGTCTGAAGCAGACTCAAAACACCATAACTTCTCCCTCTCTCCCTTAACCCCTTTTGTTCAGCAAAATATATTTTTGCTCAGCTGCCTCTTCCCCATTTCCTACTCCCAAGCTTCATGCACTCTTGCTCATACCACACCCACATTTATGTGTATATATATATATATATATATATATAAAAAGGCAAAGATCAGACAAACAAGACAAGGTACAAAAAGGATTTCATGCTGTTATAATTAGGCAACAGCATGCTTAACAATTAAGCTTCAGTTATTTTTAGTAGAATCTCACCAGCTCTTACAACCTCTAATTGCTGGCAAATAAGCAGCCACTTGTGTATTTTTTAATTGAAGGCAAAAAGCATTTTTTCTAAAATTAACACTTTGTGTTTTATACCTTTTTTCTGTGTTGGTTGAAGTTCCTTTCAGCTTGAAAGAGCACAAACGGAAGCACTCAAAATTATGTTTCGATAAAACATCAAAGCACCTGTTACAGCGTAAAGACAAACCTTGATGTTATTTATATGGACGAGATTAACCCCGGTAGTTAAGCTTGTTGTACACAATCCAGTTCGTCTATCATTTTACATACATGACTTTCCATAATTATTTTCCATCCCTACACATACATTAAACCCTGTTTGTCTAATTGGTCATTTTAACATCCAATGTTGTGTTTCAGAGATGAGCTCGGAGAACATGCGAACCTGCTTTCAGATCGTTAATGCCTACTTATATTTGTCTGCCACAGACTTCTTACAGGTGAGACACACACACACACACACACACACACACACACACACACACACACACACACACACACACACACACACACACACACACACACACACACACACACACACACACACACACACACAGTTTTAAACTGCAATATAATCCACATCGAGTAAAACGTTTAATCCACGTAAAATGTAAAACTCCCCCTTGCCTATATTTTTCTTCAGAACTATGCAGAATCCTTGTGCCGAGCTTTCTGCGCTCTGCTGAAAGACATCACAGATGAGGGGCAGGTCCAAGTGCTCAAGGTACCCTCACCCTATCCCTCTTCCACATAACTTTATTACTTCTGTTGATTCTCTTGTTCTCTCAGGGTTGTTTTATTCACTCTCCCTTCTTAAGTTCCACCATAGTGATGTTTTGTTTGGTTGGCCTGCTGAGCAGCATGTTCGCTAAGATAGACATTAAATGCAGCACACACAGACACACACCCATAAACAAACAGACAGCGCTGCTTGTGAATTGATACTATGTTATATTGCAAGAGGAGCCTTGATATTCTCACTTCTAGTAGATTCTCATTTCCAGCATTCACAATTAGGAACTTTCTAACTGTCTTTTTTCACTCTGTACTCAGGGGTGGATGCTAGGGTTAACCCTTGGCTCCCACAAGCCCCTTAATTGGGCCACAAATCTGAATGGCATTACAGAAAAGGCATTAAGGAAACTCAACACAACGTTTATTGAATTTAACTCTTCAATTAAAAATAGATTATCATAAAGAAAATTTTAAATAAGATAATGACAAATGAACTTTAAAATAAGTACTTTTTTATGGGTTAAGGTTAGCAGGATAATACTTTTTACGTTTTTCTTGGTTTACTTCAGTGTGCGCGTGTGTGTTCGTGTGAGTGCTTGTATGTGTCCATGGGAGTGTGTGTGTGTCCATGTGAGTGTGCACATATGTTGTTTTCACCGCTTCAGTATGCAGAATGCCAAGGAGCTTTAGCTTAGCTTAGTAAAGCTCAGTGGCATTACGGCACATCTGGCTCATGCTAATCCTTTGTTCTATAAAGAGAGAGCCAGCAGACAATAAACCTGTCAACCTACACACGGTGTGCACACCGCGTGCACACCGTGCAGCTCGCCACACACGGCCTCCCTGAGAACATAGGGATCAGAGTAATAAGCCTGTGTTCCTTTGAAAAGTTCACATGTATTTACACACTTACAGAGACGGATATAGCCTCTCAGTGCCTGTCCCTGTGCTTCTGTGTTTGCTGACCTTTCAGTTAAACATTCCCATTTGAGGCTTACATTTGCAAATTGTGATGTTAAAGTGTTGCATCATCATTTTGTTTTATTCTGGATTAATGATGTTCAGTCTCCCTGAATAATGATCGGGGAAACTGAATTCCGTCCCTGTCCTTTCAGATTAGTTTTTGTGGCTAAATGTAAATATGACTGAGGTGTTTTTCAAGCTCATGCATTTCTGAACCTTTCAGAATACTATGGCCTTCATGAAGGTTAGGATGTATTGCAGGTAATGCTGTGCAAACAATTAATGTTCTGTAAATATCTGGATATAAGATAGATATCATCTAATATTTTGGATATTATAATATGACAGAAGTGTTTTCTTCCCTGTTTTTGAAGCTGAACTTACCAGAATGTTTTTGCTGTTCTACTTTTACCCACTATTTTTTCAATACTGATGATAGATTATATTTATAAACGTTTAATGAAAGCACCAATATTAAACCCTACAATATTTCGCAAATATCGTTATTAATGCATTTGGTTAAAACATATAGCATTTCATCGTATTGTGGCACTGTTTTGTTGCCGTACTTATTCTTTTTATTTCACCTTAAATGCTCATGCAAATTTCTTGGGAAACTAAAACTTAAGGAAATGACCTTGCTGCACATTGTAGGTCAGACCCTCAATTTTAAGGAGGCTTTTCTACACTCTTGTATTATCTCTTGAAAAATGAAGCTCACGTTAACTCCCTTTTGCCCCGCATGACCTCCCACACTTTGCTGCCTTTTATATCATCCTTTGTCTGATACCGACTGCCTCTCCTTTGGCACACTCCTTTTCTGGCCCAAGTTCTCCCTTCTGTTTCTCTTTGCTACTTTCCTTACTTTCCTCTCTGAGTACCGTCTCTAATCCTCCCTGTTCATGTGTCTCTGCAGGTGGTAGAGATAGCTTTAAAGGTTAGCCCCATACTGGGAGCCCACATGTTCCAGCCCCTGCTGCCAGCTGTCTTCAGAGGTATCGTGGACGGTGAGGTGAGTTTTACCTCAACACGGATCAGAACTTGAATAATGAAAAATGGAACAATGTGGAAAATATGTGTAATAATCCCTATGGTGCATATTCAGTAATTTACTGAATACTTTAACATCTTATCCTAATAAAGTGTCCTGCTCCAGCGTCTACTTTCAGTTTGCCCTTTCGTGTCACTGAAAAATGAATTATTATGGAGACTGTATAGTGGTGTTCATTGATCAGCTCAGTTAAGGGTCACAGGATGCCTTTCAAGGATTCTGCTGTGTCAGTAGACCCATCATCTTTCCCCTTATCATGCTTAATGAACTTTACTTTATGTAAAAGCATTTGCTCATGGTTATGTCTCCACGTCAACATGAGTGATTGTGTATATACATCGCTGCGTGTGTGTGTGTGTGTGTGTGTGTGTTGTACAGAGATATCCTGTGGTGATGTCCACCTACCTAGGAATTATGGGTCGCGTCCTGCTCCAGAACTCCAGCTTCTTCTTGTCTTTGCTCACTCAAATGGCCTCGGATCGCAGCCAGAAGGTGAGATTTGATGTTCCCGCTTCGTTTCTGTCTCCTCAGCATAAGTCTCTGTGAATATTTGAAGACACAACATGCAAAGTGCCCGTTAAAAAGGGATAACTCTGAACGAGGCCAACGTAATGAGCCAAGGAATTGAAAGTGGGAACCGGTTCAGAACGTCTCGTTTTGAGTGGTCATCCATTCACCGTGAAACCGTGACATATTGTTTTTCTCTGAGCAACATTGACTTTTACTTGTTTTGTAGACATTTTAATTGATATAGCCCAATATCACAAAATGGCCTCAGGGTGCCTTTAACGTTCTGCCTTTATCTTTAAGAGTTGTCTCCTCATCACACACTCGTGTTTTGACTTTGTTCACTTTTATGTAAACAGTAGACCCATATTTAAATATATAAATAATATCTATCGTTACACTGTATATTAGGTTGTCAGTCTCTTTTTATATGACTCTTTCTTAAACTCTTTGTATATTTAATTGATGTCCTCTATAATAATAATAATAATACATGGGACTTATATAGCGCTTTTCTGGAAACTCAAAGACGCTCTATTTGTGTCTCCACTTCCGTTCCCCCACTCTCTCCTCATCAGATGGACGAGTTGTTTGGCAGTGTGATAGAGATGTGGGTCGACCGCATGGACAACATCACTCAGCCAGAGAGGAGGAAGCTGTCCTCTCTGGCTCTGCTTTCCCTTCTTCCATCCGACAACAGGTGAGAAACATGTGTCATTCATTTATGTGCAGATGTGGCTTTGAACTGGCGGGAAGTGAAGAGACATACTTCACACATTGAATTACTCAGCTTTTTGTTGTTGACTATAGCTGTTGGAATTATCCTTCTTTGAGAGATCTGTGTTGCGTAACAAGTTTATTTTTCAGTTTAAAAAAAAAAGGCCTGGCTCTTAGGCTGCAACAAAGATGGGAGACCAGACAAGTTAAGTGTAACAAAAAGGATATTTATTTACTATAACAAAAACCAAAGGACTTCAAAGAAACCTAAGCAAATGTGTAAGTCAGTCATCAGTAACTATTGCGTATGGGTGTGTGAAATGTGCAGAAACAAAGACGCGGCCGTGTCCAACAGAAGAGTGAGAGGGCAGTATGGGTTGGTGTTGGCCTTTTATGTTGACAGCCCAGGTGTGACTCATCAGGTTGATCACCTGAAACACAAACAAGAGCGAGCAAGCAGAACCCAAACGCAGAGACCCCTAGTGGATGGGGAGGGGGTCGTAACATGAGGCATGGCTAGAATGGGTGATCTGTTTTTTTGTTGTTGACCAAAACACTTCATAGACATGTCTTTTGTATTTTTTTATATATCTGAGACCTATGCTATTGCCTAAAAATATCATGATAGGTGACCTTTAAATAAAAAGCAATGTTGATTTTGTTTACAATTTTGTTTAGTTGATTTAACTTTTTTTTCTTCTAATAACCGATTAGAGTACCGCTAAAAGACCGGATCGATAAGCGGTATCGATAGTAGTAGTAGTAGTAGTAGTAGTAGTAGTAGTAGTAGTAGTACAGTTAAAACCTTAACGATACCCATCCCTACTCTAGACACCTACACATGTTCTATTCATTTCTATTTTGTCTAACTTAACACCTCTCTTTCTGGGCCGTCTATGAGAGACATGCACAGTGAATGGTAAATGTGTAAATTAGCCAGTTTATTCAAGAGCATGAGACATTTCTCTGTGCCTCTGCTGCTGTGAGTTATGTTTGGGCTTCCCTTTGTGCCTGTGTGGAATGATTTAGATAATTGTATATGTGTAGCACAACTATTTAAAATGTGGTGGATTATTGTTCAAATAAATCTTCTGAGGTTGTTAAATGTGAAATTTACAACACAGACAGTTACTTCAAGCGCCAAATAGTCAGAGCAGAAAGTATTTTAGTTAAATCTGAGGTTGAAAGTAACCAAAGCATGTAAGTGCGACTCGTGTAAACAAATGGAAGTTATTTAAAAAGCTCTTTGCAAAGTCCAACATGTTGTCAAAGCATGTTATTGTGCTCCAACTATTGTTTTCAAAAACTATCTCTTGACAAATGTGTTTTTTTGTACACCTCAATGTGGCAGAACTTCAGGAAGGCCAACTACCAAACGAAAAAAAAAGATTATTCTCTCTTCAAAGGAGTTTTCTCATTTCATTTTCCAAGGAAAAGTTCTCTTGAAGTGGTTCAGAGGAGTAACTGTTGGATTTAATGATGAGCTTTTCTTGTGATGTCCCATCTCACTTTGGTGCTGCGGGTTTTGATCAGGATTTTGTGAAGCTCCATTTTCTGAAATGAAGATATGGTATTCATAGACAGGCATGAAATCCTATGTTATGCCCCCATCCTCTTCTCAACAGCAAATTAATTATGACAGCAACGGCTGGTTAAGTGCTGCATGACTAATCAACTCTCATATAGTCGGAACAAAAATCAGAAGAGGTCCATATCTTGTTCGTAGCTGCCCTTATGGCTCAATATATAAAAAGTTCTATACGATGTAACAAAGTGAGGTATTTAGCCAAAGTCATACTGTACTGTATGTGTTACTGGTATTGAACAACGAACCACAATCTTAAAGATGTACATGATAAACCATTTATTTTCACCCTAATGATTTTTTGTTTCAAAAGTATTATTGAATAATCACAAGTAAATGTAGACAGATGAAGCTTTTCTAGCAATCATTTAGTGCCACAAATGAGCTGTTGTGTGTAGCAGACGGGAGATAAGAGCATGTTTGAAAACAATTTAGCCTTTGTATGTGACTTAACGAGGCGGTCTGATAAGTGTGTCTTTTCACTTTAGATACTCAATTTACGAACGCTCTCAGTAGTTATCATTTGAAGTTTGTTTTTTATCTCTTTTAATGATAAAACATATGATCATGGAAGGTGATTAACAGGAGGTCAATGGCTTATAGATGTTTCTGGGCATTAGGAATAAGGCATATCAATAATTGCTTTTATGTAGAATAGATATCTGTTATAAAGATGTGTGTTGTCAGTCAGGGCTCTTCCTTCAAATAAGTTAAATAAACAGAAACCGACACTAGCAGAGTTAATTTTAGTAGCCTTAGCCATGCATCAGTTGACTTGTAACATTTATGATTCCAACTTTACGTCTTCAAATTCATGTCTGAAATAGAAAATGTGGTCCAGCATTGAATATGCTTCAAGGGATAAATGTAAAAAAGGCAACGCTACAGGGGTGTGAAACTGCTGCAGGTATGTGATATGTGGTTTAAGTATTCACTTGTGCATTTCTTGTTATTCATGGTTGGATAGGGTGCTTCACTCTGGTGGAGCAGAAATCATAACATTTCTTTAATATACTTGCAGTTTGTGTCTGCTTCATTTAAGAGAGGGATGGATCATTTGTTTATGCTATTATCATATATTACAGAGTAGGTGCTGCCATTGAAAATTGCATCCTTCCTGTTTTCAGATGATGCATCACTGTTCATCACGTTCAGAATGTCTTGTCAAAGCATCTGACAGAATGCTTTTTCACTTTTTGCACTTTTAACAGATTTGCATTGGATCTGTCAACTTCTTCTTTTTTTGCTTAGTTATAGCATAGTCATGCATTCAAAGAAGGAAACCTGTTTGTCCTTTTGATGAGATGTATTTCGAACTTTCTAAAACTTTTGTGCAATCTAAGCGCACTAGAATGTTTGTCTTTGTATTAACATGCACAGCCATGAGGCTATTTTCACCCAAGACTGCTTTTGTCATCAGAACCTCTTGTTCAGCCATGTTTTTGGCACTCCCAGTTCATCACCACTGACAGTTTGCTTAACGATGGAAAAGCAACAAGAACAAGGACCTTAAGAAATCAATATGCACATCTTTATGGCTGGGATCTGCTGTGCTCACATTTTGTCTAATCGCCATTATATTGGGGTCTTCTGAAAGTTTGTAAATGAACTACGTGCAAAGGAATCAAATATTCTCCTTGTTCATTTTGCCTTACTACATTCAGCCATTTGATCTCTCTTCTTGTAACACAACACCACAAGTGTAAGAAGTGCTCCTGGTTATAGCTTGCATATAAGCATTGTAGGGCTGCCCTATATTAGTAAATAAATCAACTAAACATTAAAAAAAGAGTCACAGACAGCTTAATGTTACATGCATTAAAAAGTATTAAAGTACAAAATAAAAAGTTATAATAAAAATAAAAAGTTCCACAATTTACAAAAATACACATCCTATAACATATTGCACATAGTTGGTTAGTATTTAACAGCAAGGGTCTGTGTGTGTGTGGGGGGGGGTCTACTAGGGGCTGTGCTGGTTGTATAGTCTGACCGCTGCAGGAAGGAAGGACCTGTGGTATCTCTCCGTGAGACAGCGGGGGTGCAGCATCCTGTCACTGAAGGAGCTGCACAGTGAGGACAGGGTGTCCTGGAGGGGGTGGGACACACTGTCCAGCAGGGAGGACAGCTTGGCTGCCATTCTCCTGTCTCCCACCACTTCCACAGTGTCCAGAGGTATCCCCAGGACAGAGCTGGCCTTTCTTACCAGTCTGTTCAGTCTCTTCCTGTCAGCAGCCGAGATGCTGCTGCCCCAGCAGGCCACACCTTAGAAAATGGCTGATGCCACAACAGAGTCATAACAAGTTTGTAATGGTTTCAAATAAGACAAGACTTTCTAAGTGCTATAGGGTTATACGGTGTTGACTGACTTATTTCCCAGAAACTTATGAGCACATCTCCCTTTCTCTTTAAAATCGTATTGTCTTAGTTGACTAAGAATGTCTATGGTCAAGGACAACCCCAAATGCATACATATCTGTGTATTTGCATGCAATGATAAGTCAATTATTACAAATATATCAATATCTTTGCCAACTGTGACATTAGACAAGTTGTCCTAAATATCTTCTCACTACTGCTATTAGAAAATATTTTCAAATAAGTATTCAATACAAAATAGCATACCCCTTGCTTTCACTTTGCTAATGCAAAAGTTGTAACAAACATAAATTAACTTGACACAATCCTTAGTCCTGATTTATTGCACTCGCCACATAAATCAGTATAGTACTTGTGCTTCGGGACTAATACACATTCTAATAGTGATTCAAATGTAATGCTGTGCAACCTTCACAGGCCACTAACCGCTGCCTCCTGCTGTTCATGGTGGAGGAGGACACAGAGACGGTGTTTCTGATCTTGTAGAGTGGTGCCTAAAACCCGGAAGTGAGTTAGCATTTTACCACTTTTTGTTTTTTACCACGAAAATAGCTCTAAATAAGGTCTGTGGTTTACACAAATTTAAGAGACGGATTAAGTTTGGTTCTACAACATTAAATACATCAGCAGTGACCCCACTTATGTGTCTGGAAAACGATGTTTGTTAACAAGTGGCTGAATGCAGCTTACAGTACTTCTGGGTCGTTTATTTGTCCCTTTTCAAATAAACTATTAAAGGGGAAAAGGGCCTACAAAAGTCTGTCATCACTGCACCACTCTATTGCTGCGACCAGTTTGTCTTCGCATGCAGACCTTCAGCTTTCAGATCATGTATCTCTTGCACTGATTTGAATGGCAGCAGCTAACACTAGTCAGCCTTTAGAGAATAATCAGTGGAGAAGTGTTGGCCCTGGGTAGAATTTGAATTTGACAGGCATGTTTAAATGTGTGATAAGGGATCGTTGATACAATGCCTGGAACCATTTGTTGCTATGGCTGCCAATTTGAGAAGTTAAAGTTGAGAGAAGAGGTGTTCAGCTATGTATTTTACACTCCAAGGATGTTATTAGTGAAATGTTAGAACAACCAACTGTTTTATATAATTCACCTGGAACATATTCCATTCTCTTTTGAGAAAATCCTTTTTTATCCTTGAAAGGACTTTATACAAAACTAATTTCATATTCAGATCTTCGGATCAGGGGAGCACTGGTTCAATCCCCACTGCAGTCAGCATGTCGTTGTGTTCTTGGGCGAGAAACTTCACCCCAAATTGCTCCTGTGGGCATTTCCCAAAGTATGTAAGTCGCTTTGGGAAAAAGCTTCTAACAAGTGACATGTAATGATTGAATATTGCCTCCAAATGGCTCTCAACATGGAAACAGCTGAGATGTTGGCTAGTAGCTAACAATACTAACAGTTCAAACAGCCACATTGCTGACAGGGCTACCAGTGCTACCCAGAGGGTGGGCATTATGCTTCCACAACAGCGCACTTGGTTGGGAAGTCTTTTTCATCTGTAACCACCATATTACTTTTGCGTTCTCTGCTCAGCACACAATTACTCCACTATATCTTTAACAGAGTTAAAAAGTGTTGTTATATTAATGTTTTGAATGTCTTATAGATAACCTTTATACAATATTTACCATATGAGTACCGTAAATACTTCAGTAGCGATTCCCATTCATAATAAATAAGAGACAGCTCTATGTGTACAGGATGGGTATGTATTTGTCATGCACTTTCTTTCAGTTTTTTGCCCGACTTCATGCTCAGTGGACTTCATCCAGCATTGCCTGGGGTCTACCTAGCCAAGCACTCCGCCTGATAGAACCTTTGATGCCTCAGTGCCCCTACTCCACATACATGCTCTTTGTCTCTTTGTTTTTTATTCCTATTGTCATGGGAAACACACTTCCATCTTTTCCATTTTTTTTCAAAGAATGATTCAAATAATTAATCAATCACTACTGCTGGTCTCAAAGCATGAGATGTGGGTGTTGTGAGCGAGCATATTTAAAAAAAAAAAACCTCCGGTTCAGCTAGATAAGGCTCTGCAATGTTCTTTAGCTGGAAGAATCACTCCAGTGACTACGATGAATACGAGACTTGCAGGCTGCAGGGCTGTTTGTAAAGGCCTCATTGACTTTTATTGTTCACACATCAAGTGAGGCAATAAACTCTGATTACAGCTGGACAATTACCATTAAAATGTGTGATTTATCATTGCAATGGGAACATGTTTATGTGGGATCAAAAAAGTTATGTTTTTCAACATTTTCCCATATGAAGGTTTTTTGCGCTTTTTTTTGGTGCCAGTTCAGTGCAAACATTTGTGAGTGCAGATATATACACAAACAATTAGTCCTGACACGTATTTATGACGTGATTTGATAGAGGTCATAGATAGGCTACCCTTATTCCTTGGATAGCCGTGTGTTTTTTTTTTACAGGATCTTACCTAGACTGCTGCTCTCTGCTGTCATGATGCTCTTGATGACCATTTGCGTCTTTAAACAGATACCCTCCCTCTATATATATCTCGCTATTCACTCAACACACACAAACACACAACTGTTGCATTTGAACCTTATGATTAATGAGTGTGTCATATTTTTATCAGTGTAATCCAGGACAAGTTCTGTGGCATCATCAACATCTCCGTAGAGGCGCTGCATGATGTTATGACAGAAGATTCTGAAACAGGCACCTTCAAAGAGTAAGTATGCATGTTTCTTACGAGAAAACTAAGAAATAATCATACAGTTAAACCTTAAACACACAAGTGAATTAAGATTTTAGTTTTAGAAAGCTCATGCATGATACATGAAGATGTTTGAAATGTTGTTATGAAGCTGTGACACTGCAGATTTGCTGTTGGGTTTTTGCTGTGATATATCAAAAACAAGAAGAAGGAATGTAAATTCTTGCAATAAAAGCAGTCCCTTACATTACAGCCCCCCTTTGAATGTGACACACTCTCCCCTCTGGCTGTCTTTCCTAGGAGCATTGTGCTCTTTTCTTTATAGATGTTAACCTACTGCACATGAAAGCTCCTTGAATACTCCAGTGTGAACTAAAAGATTGGGCAGAAAGATTAGGATAAATGTTTCTTAGTTTGAAGCTGATGTGTTGAATTGTTTTAATAACTGTTGTTTCACAGTTAATGCAATCAACTGAGACGGAAAGCAGTCAGTATTGTCATTGTGTCCATCTTCTGTAAAAGCTAAATCAATCTCTTATCATAAATCGTTTGGAATTGTTCTTTTGTGATAATGAATAAAAAAGAAAGTCTTGCTGCCATGGATAAATCATGTACAATATGAATGGCAAATAGGATCACTGTGTAATATTTTAATAACTTCAACCCAAGTAATTACAATTTGAAAAGAAAAGTTAAACTACAAAATTCTTAAAGGGAGGGAATCCTCATGACACACATTTTTAAATAATTATCATCCGATAAAACAGACCAGTCTCTGCCAGTTTTTTTTTAGTTTTTTTTATCCGATGACGTTATCAGTGATTTTAAGCTGATTAATTACCGAAATAACATCAACCCTGTGGGCGGCGCCATTTTGACGAGTCACATGACTTATTTTACCGGAAGTGACGTGAACTATGCGTTTGGTGTCGAGGACAAATTGACGTATGTGCTTTGTTCATGTTGTTACTCTAGTTACTCTCACAATTCTATTGAAATATGCCTCATTGTATCGCGAAACATTGCCACAATTCGGATAGGAACAATCCACGGAATGCTCCGGAATGCTTTCTTTATTTGATTGATTAACTACTATGGAATTTATTCAACTACATTGTACCATTATTATATTAGACAGGGCTGCCAACACTCACGCATTGAGCTTGCGAGTCACGCAATTAACCCATATCTCACGCACTCACGCCACACTTGCCTTTCCTCACGCTAAGTTTTCGTCCAAAACAAATGTATATAAAAATAAAGTGAAGGAACAGCAAACCGAGCGGTCTACGAAATGAGACGGTCTTCTGGCTTAGTTCAGTAAAGTTGGAACGATATTGGAAGATTCCGATTTCATGGATCAATAACTCATGAAAACGTTATTCAGACACAAATGACCTCTCCTAAGTACCGTGGTAAGGTTGACAACGAACTACAATCACATTTTGATTAAAAAAAAGCCAATACGCGCCATCCTGCGAGATGGGCACATTACATTGGTCTCTATCCGCAGCCGGAGAAGAAACGAGTGCTCAGGGACCGTCTGCAAAGTGCAACTCCCAAAAAAGAGAATACAATAATATTCAATCACTATTATACAGCTTATTACTACCAAACTCACTACACACATCAATAGTCTCCTGGTGGTCATACTACAGCAAGGAGTTTGGAAGAATATGCTTTTGAATAATTTTGGGGAATATTTATAATGTAACATTTTCTTCTTAAATAACTTTACTATTATACAGTATATTTCTACCAAACTCACTATTTGCATTGTTGTTGTTAGCATCTGGTTAGCTTAACGGATAACAGGACTATTAACCCATACTGTAGGCTAAAACTTCTCATGAGTTGTCGGACGACGAATGAAAATCACTGATCTTCGCGATGCGTCATAATACATGTGTACGTCGTAGGTTATCGTCACTACAGTGACCACACGTACTACTTTTCGTCGACAGTCTCGAAAACTTCGACTCTCCACCGGGAAATTTTGACCAACTGACAAGGGAGACCCTTAACTGCATCACCTGGTAGAAAAGACACGAATGACCGTCTACTCGATGTATAAATGACGCAGAGATTTATTACCCCGATTCAAATCAATTCTAATAAAGATATAACAAAATACTTCCGGTCCACATCGAATATTTCGATGATGTCGCGGGCTCTCGCCTGATAGTCCTCCTCTCCCTGCAAATACGAAGTCGGCGTACTGTTCATTGTAGTTTATAACCTCGAGTAAGTTAGATTTTTACAGTATAATGTTAATTTTGTTATGTTTCCGAAATAAGTTGACGATGTTACACACAATCATATAAGTGGACGTGGTCAAAGAAGGAAACGGAGGACGAGTCAACCGCCGAGGAGTAGTAGTGAAGTCGAACCGCAAGGAGTTTTGCACCAGTAGTCGTACGTCGGACGGTTTGTGTTATTATAAAGTTGAGTACGATAATTATTAGTGTGTTTGGACCTGCGATCCTCTGTTAAAGACTTGTCGACTCGTAAGTGAGTGTGTCTGTGTGATTTTTCCGACTTGGAGACGCGTGACATTACGTGTCGGGACGGACGGACGATAAAGTCTAACCCAAGTAGTCGGTACGTCTCTCTTAGTGTTCGTTTGGGAAACGCCGAGTCAAGTTCGCAGACGTTTCAGAAATAAAGGAAACAGCAAAAATGAGTAGGAATAACAACTCCTCTCTATGACCGATCGTCAAGAATTTACAGTGTGAATCACTGAAATTGTTACAACGTACGTGAATCGACTAGTGTTTACGAATTGTTCAACAAACGATTTGATATTAATTTTACATTTGATCCCTGACGCAAAACATGAGATGTTTAGAATATAGTGATGTCGGCATATAACCCTGGTTTGTCGGGTCTGTGTCGAATCTCAGGTTGTGCCATTTGCAAATCACGCCCCGTAAAATCGTCGAAGTCTCCAGAGGAAATCGGTCGTGGTTGCGTGGAGTTTCCTCGACGTCACGCATGGTTAAGAGAGGTGATCGGAGACCGGGGTCTCAGGTCAAAATGAAAAAAAGCAGGATACAAGTTTATCGAAAATTTTGGTTATGAAAGAAGGTAACAACCGACTCGTTGTTACTGCTCTACCACCCGTATTCTCGCTGACTCAGTGGTCGAAAAAGTGTACCCCATAATTGTGGTAACAAACTTTTTCTTCGCGAGAGTCGGAACTAGATAGATCCCCCTTCTGCACCGTCCTCGCCCGAGATGAGTATGTTCAGGAAGCCACAGGTTTAGTTGGTTTTTTGATCCCGACGAGGTTGTTGTCTGAGAGAGAAAATCGCGGTTATGTCTCCGTCAAATATGGAGTAACTCCTCTGTGTCTTAGGAGTCATAAATGTTGCCTAGACTTCTAGTCCCCGACGATATCGGGTTGTGTGATAAAAACTACTTTCAGATCATCTATAACATATTAGAATATCATAATTAATAATACCCAACCGGTATTTTTTAACTTTAATTTTATTTTCAACCCAATAGACATTTTTTTGAAACTATACCATTGTAAAGATAAAATTTCCTGTCCGAGGTCGAGTTGTAAATACAAATTTGGTATGGGACTTCGTTTAGTCGCTACTAAGGGGGCCATTTATACTATAAATATCGAGAAAACAATAGAGTTTTGTACGATAATAAGCAGTCCGTACGGTAATAACGCGGTGTCATCAGTGTAATAGGCTTTTTTGATCAGCACTGCAGTAGATACTGCAAGTGAAAACATTTTGGCGTCGGAGTAAGCCTGCTTTTAGTACCGCCCTCGAACACTCAAGCCTCAGCGAGTCGGCTCCCCTTCGTTCAAAACTCGTTAACAACCTCTCTAAACCTACCCCTAGTCCTAAGTCCGGATGTCGCAAGCTCGGTTCACCGGTCTTGGCAGCATCCTTAGGTCCCTGTCACTGCTACTCCTACTGTCGTGTTCCGCATAGAAGCACGCTCTGCTGAGGAAATGGAGTACGTGTAACTAAAAGCCCCCCGGCTCATCCGCTCTTGACGGATGTACTTACCACATGAACGCTAGCCACACGATCCCGGTACACTGTTAGGAGAATACGATTGTATACAAACAGGTAACTCGAACATTCTCGAACTTTATTTTGACAAGTGTGCTGCTGAACCTAACGTTACAAATGTGTCCCTTAAGCGGTGACACCACCAATCTTTTTCGACATAACTCCTTGTCGTGACGCAACGTACTTCCTACACGTTTCGTGGCAGAAAACCAACTTGGTTAGTTTTACTTTCCACCGGCATGTACAACTGCGCCATGTCGGGAAAAGAAGAATCGTAATATATGAAATGTTAATAAATAATAATAATAAACATAATAATTACGCTTCATAGTTGATTTCCTGTAAAAATAAAAACCAAAATCCTTCAGACTTCGGCCTAATTCTAACCTTAACTGAAATAGTTTCAAAATATTACTGCACAATGTAAGATCCTCCTTTTACTAAAAAGTAGAGTTAGAGTACCGTTACAAAACGTGTTCGGACGGAGGTAAATGTCCTCATAAACACATATAGCGTGGTATGAGTTATTCCTTCAAACTACCAGAACGAAGTTAAGACGTGAAACCTCTCGTTTTACTTAAATATCCATTTGTCTAAAAGACAAAGAGAAATACCTATAAAAATGTTCTAGTGAGTTGGACAAATTTTGACATAAGAACGAAAGTGACAGTATATCATAAAGTATTGGACAAAAAGTAAATAAGAGGTTATTTAACGCACTTGGTTTTCCTCTGGGTGACCTCTATTGATCTATTTCGATAGATTTCGTCTCAGAGGAATGGAGTGACTCGACATCAATAGAGAGTCAGACTGTCCTGCTTGCCGAGAGGGAGAGTAACAATCCTTTCGTC
>NW_011368322.1:0-2908 GCF_000735185.1 Notothenia coriiceps | reverse complement strand
TATACTGTCCATCATGCCTGCTTTAACTTGTAGCACAAGTGTATGTCTCTGTCCTCGTCTACTTTTGATGCCAGAATTACTCACTGATTTATCCAACCATCACCATTTTATTTGAAGTGTCTTCACATTTTCGGTTTTATCTGAGCCAAACCACGCAAATAGCTTTGCTTTCTTTTTTCACCTTTTTTCTTTTTACACTCACTTAACTATGCATTCTTTTTCCTCCTTTGTGATGCCATGTTTTTCCTCTTAGCTCACTCCCTGTAATTTGTCCGTGTTGTTGATTTCTCCTCCCGGTTCTTTAGGCCCTCCTCTGAATCTATATCATCTGATACTCCCTCATTTTCTCTTCTTACTTATTTCACTTGCTCTCTTCTCCTCTCATTTAACGTTTCTCTTCTGCCTGCTCCCTCCCCTCTCTCTCCCTCCCTCATCACGCGGTGTGACTCTGGAAACAGCCCAGCCATAACCCGGAGCTGCTCAGAATTGTCCAGAACATGGCAGCTTTGAGGGTGAGCTCACCATGTAGGGGATTTGGTGGTGGTCGTTAAAGGTTTTAACGGCACTACTACGTTTTATTGATACCAGCTTATCGATCAGTCTTTTAACGGTACTCTTTATCGGTCTTTTGGGAGAAAAAACAATAAGGTAAACTAACTAAACAAATTGTGAACAAAACTAACATTTCTATTTTATTTAACATGAAGATACATAATATTGTCACATCAAAAGAAACCAGACAATGTTGTTAACAAAATCGTATTAAATCGGTATTAAATAAAGATTGTAAAAAGGAATAAGCTGGAAACTTTGACAAGAATCAATAACTCAGTTACCTCTTAATCATTAAGACCTAGTTTTGTTATAATTGAGTGGTAACTGTGTGTTGCGCTAGCATACAGGGACAACCTGACGTGGAAACCGTTAGTCATGGATCGGGGCTACAGAGCGTACTTAGAAAGACAGTGGAACCCGGGTTCATTCCTCCGTCTTGACATGGTGGCGCACTTTTGTGCTAAATGTTTTAGACAAATTGCTCGGTGTACCCGCCCTTACATGCTAAACTCTTATTCGCACTGGTAACGAGAATTCGGAGACGGGTAAAGTTCTAACCACACCTCGGAGCGCGTTCTCTCCGCCATCTCCGCAGTGTATTGCTGCATGTAGCAGCTGCGTGTGTGTAAACTGCCCCGCCCCCTCGCACACAGACGGGGGAGAGAGATCTCTCGTCTGGATTGGAAAGATCGAAAATACTAAAAATAATCATAGACACATTTTGCAGTCTTTTTGCGTATTAGAAACGGAGTTGGCGACACTAAAACTGCAATATAATGTTTTTGTAGCAATAATACATATGACATATATTTTTTAAATGTCCCCAGTACCGATAAAAAGACCGATAACGTCAGAGCTTAACGGTACCACGGTCTTTAATAATTCAGCCCCGGGGCCCGTTTAATACCGGGGATCGGTACCCATCCCTACTCACATGAGATTCCATTGTTTAAATGCGACTCTGGCTATGCATCTTTTAACTTGTTTGTTACGTGTGTGACAAACACAAGCATATATTGAATTAGTGCTATGAAATGAAAAAATCATGCTGCTATAATTCAATCTGGATAGTTTAATAAGCCTGAGGTCAAATAACGGGTTCTCGTGTATATCTCGTAAAATAATCAGTGTGTGGGTGTGTGGTACAGAGGAGAGACACGGAAAGCATTTCACATCCAAACAGTGAGTCTGTGAGACGGAAAAAAGCTGCATCACATGATGAAATACTTTTAAAACACAGAGAAGTTGAAATGATGAGTAACGTAATGCAATCCAAGGACACAAGCTTCATCTTTATAGTTTTCCCACCTCTGGATGGTGTAGCTTGCAAAGATCACAGTTGTAGCTTTGCAGTATTCTCAAGGCACCAGAGCCACTACTGGACTGCAAGCAGCGGAGAGAAGTGGCAGACCGAATGGAGCTGGCTGGATGATTCATCCCAGGTCTGGGGCATTGGCACATATCACCTGCCGAAATGTGTGTGTGTGTGTCTGTGAGTTAGGAGGTACTGTATTGATTTGGTGCTTCTACACATAACGTGTGAGCCAGACTAATATGATCACAAGCTCAGCCTTATTGGGTTATACTGTAGAATTTGATCACTTATCGTGCGGATACACAATCCATGACACGCATACGAGAAAGGGATTGGTAAGATCCCCACGGACGAATGAAACAAAGTGGTGCCAGGAAAATGAATGGCGAAGAGGTTGTATACTGTATAGTATGCATACTGCCTCTAAAAAGCTTGGACATTAGAGATGTTAAGATTCACCGATTCGCATCGGTGCACCGGCATAAACGTTCAAGATGCGAGTGCACCGGTTGAAAGAGTGCACATCGGCTACAGTTTGGGTTGAACCGGGTTGAACTCGCGATGCATCGATTGCGTAGCGTCTTTGCATCGGTAAAAAAACGATTCATTCATATAAAATCCCCTCATCTTGTCAACGCTCAGCAGAGACGATATTTGATATTTGCTTCGCCACTACGGAGAACGAGAGTCTCAGTTATCAACACACACGGAAGTTGAGGAGAAAGAGAAACACAGCGCACCGAAAAATACCTACAAATCAAACGTTTGGCAACACTTCGGATTGTTCAAGAAAGACGGTGTAATAGTCATTCATGCTATATAGTTGACCACAGGTCATGGAGAGTAATAAGGTATCCGTAGACCTTTGTATGAGGTATCTTTATTACTTAACAGGTCTACAGCCATGATACATAGATGCGGACTTGCATACACACAGTATCACTCCGCAGCCGCACCCCATCAGTAACGTCCTGATGGTATATGTGCGCGGCACTATTACTACAGACGGTCAACTTGAAAAATCCCTCGCAAATTGTT
>NW_011368321.1:0-20419 GCF_000735185.1 Notothenia coriiceps | reverse complement strand
AATGACAGAGGTCAAACGTCATACACTGTTGCTGGTATTTTGGCCCATTCCTCCATGCAGATCTCCTCTAGAGCAGTGATGTTTTGGGGCTGTCGCTGGGCAACACGGACTTTCAACTCCCTCCAAAGATTTTCTATGGGGTTGAGATCTGGAGACTGGCTAGGCCACTCCAGGACCTTGAAATGCTTCTTACGAAGCCACTCCTTCGTTGCCCGGGCGGTGTGTTTGGGATCATTGTCATGCTGAAAGACCCAGCCACGTTTCATCTTCAATGCCCTTGCTGATGGAAGGAGGTTGTCACTCAAAATCTCACGATACATGGCCCCATTCATTCTTTCCTTTACACGGATCAGTCGTCCTGGTCCCTTTGCAGAAAAACAGCCCCAAAGCATGATGTTTCCACCCCCATGTTTCACAGTAGGTATGGTGTTCTTTGGATGCAACTCAGCATTCTTTCTCCTCCAAACACGTCTAGTTGAGTTTTTACCAAAAAGTTCTATTTTTGGTTTCATCTGACCATATGACATTCTCCCAATCCTCTTCTGGATCATCTAAATGCTCTCTAGCAAACTTCAGACGGGCCTGGACATGTACTGGCTTAAGCAGGGGGACACGTCTGGCACTGCAGGATTTGAGTCCCTGGCGGCGTAGTGTGTTACTGATGGTAGCCTTTGTTACTTTGGTCCCAGCTCTCTCCAGGTCATTGACTAGGTCCCCCCGTGTGGTTCTGGGATTTTTGCTCACCGTTCTTGTGATCATTTTGACCCCACGGGGTGAGATCTTGCGTGGAGCCCCAGATCGAGGGAGATTATCAGTGGTCTTGTATGTCTTCCATTTTCTAATGATTGCTCCCACAGTTGATTTCTTCACACCAAGCTGCTTACCTATTGCAGATTCAGTATTCCCAGCCTGGTGCAGGTCTACAATTTTGTTTCTGGTGTCCTTTGACAGCTCTTTGGTCTTGGCCATAGTGGAGTTTGGAGTGTGACTGTTTGAGGTTGTGGACAGGTGTCTTTTATACTGATAACGAGTTCAAACAGGTGCCATTAATACAGTTAACAAGTGGAGGACAGAGGAGGCTCTTAAAGAAGAAGTTACAGGTCTGTGAGAGCCAGAAATCTTGTTTGTTTGTCGGTGACCAAATACTTATTTTACCGAGGAATTTGCAAATTAATTCTTTAAAAATCAGACAATGTGATTTTCTGGATTTTTTTTTCTCATTTTGTCTCTCATAGTTGAGGTATACCTATGATGAAAATTACAGGCCTCTTTCATCTTTTTAAGTGGGAGAACTTGCACAATTGGTGGCTGAAATACTTTTTTGCCCCACTGTATAAAAAACACAGGGAAAAGTCAGGAGTCATGCTCCACTCTGACTAGAAGGCCAGGGAGAAGAAGTGTGTTTTAAGAGTAGACTTAAAAACCCCTAGGGTCTGGGCAGACCTCACATGGAGGGGCAGAGTGTTCCAGAGCCTGGGGCCAGCTGCTGCGAAGGCTCGGTGCCCTCTGGTTTTGAGCCTGGTCTTGGGCACTATCAGCAGCAGCTGGTCAGCAGACCTTAAAGCTCTGGCTGGGGTGTAGCGCTGGAGGAGTTCAGTTATTTAGGCCGGAGCCAGCCCATTTAGATGCCAGTAGTCATCCAGTTATAATGGGATGATCCTAACTTTAACATCACATTTGTTGTTAGTTGACAGTTCTGAAACAAGGATTTAGTTTATACTCTTTGAAACAATATAATGTGTGTGAGTAGAAAATGTGTCCCACCCTGAAACAGCACTAAGGCATTTTGTGGACATAGATCTGTCAAAGTGAGAGCTGCTGGTGGTTTTAATTGTCTCCTGCAGCACCATAAAGAACTTTGAACAATGTTCTGTCATAATGCTGTGATGAAGAGAGAACATCTGTGCCTGACAGGCCGACCTCTCAAAAACACTGGGACTCGCTGACCTGCTTTGAGGTCCAAAAGTTTGCTTTATGAAATGTTATTCTGCTCTCCATCTTTCTCCTTCTCTTGATGCAAAATGATAACAGATAGCCAGTTAATGAAGCGTGGATGATTAAAGAGGCCCGCAGGGAGAGGTTGTCAAACTCTGCAGACAGTAAACCTTTTTTTATTTGTGTCATCCTCTGTTCACTTTCAGCTGGGGGCAGGAGACACACAGGGAGGGGGGGTGCATGGGGGGGTGCTGTGTCATAGTGAACTTGAAGGAGAAATTTGCAAAACAAGTAAGACACTCAGAGAATAAGAAAGGAAATACAAGCGATGTTTAAAGAGATCAAAAGTAGAGCAGAATTGTTCAATGTACCAGCATGTTCAAAATACCCTGACAAGTGACCTGCTCTAATTTGAAATCAGAATTGTATGAAAAACCAAAACATTATAATTTCTTCAGTTTAATACGGGCCATTAAACCCTTGCACACACACCCCTCACTCGCCTATATTTTTGCAACTCTGCAGGTTCCCTCCTTACTTCACAGCTCTCCCTGCCACCGTCCATCTTCCCCTCCATCCTTTGATCAGGAGCCCTCAGTAAACAGCGGCAGGATTTACATCAGTGAAGTCAAGCTGCTCTCATCACGTTGTGTGCCAAAGCTCCGCGGAGCATTTCAGGCACCCATGGAGAAGAATTACATCAGCTCATAGGGTGCAGCTTTTTTCTGTCAGCAGGACTATGACTGTGCTTCAGAGCTAGTAAATAATCCCTAAGTGCTCCTTATTTGACCTCGGATTGATTTGTCGGGGATAAATCTCATTGTGCAAAGCTCTCTAATGGAAGTGTGAAAACATTTGGTTGTAGTTTAGTCATTTAGTTTGTGTCAACACATCAAACAATAAGAAAACAATACTTCACTGGAACCTGATTTGTAAATGGTGTTTATGGAAATGCATTAATATGATATAGAGATTTTGAAATACCAACAGTGTTTCTTTCATGCTGTAGATCAAGCCGTTAAGTGGCTGCAATTTAAAGTCTCTTAATTTCATCAGCATTCAAGATCTTATTCACTTTGAACATTCATCAGATATCCAGTTTACAATCATTCTTCACAAGCCGAACCCGTCAAGTATCTTGGGAAAAATGCTTTTTTCTGTAAGTGTTTAATCTTTTATACGAATTTCAGAGGCTTTGACTATTATAATTGAATGAAATATACTCGGAGCCATCAAAATAATGTATTCATTCACCTTCCATTGACACGTTTAAATCAATCACAAATGAATTATAGCCTGTGTTGATATAGTTAAAGGTACATGTGAGCTTCCTGGAAGTAAATAAGATGTGGAGATTCAAAACACTATAATCTTTGTACACAAAAAATAAAGCCATTTTATTTACAACTTAGAAATTACGATTTTAAAAAGTGTGGGAAACAGCCTAAGTTAACGTACCAGAACCTCTTAAACTCCAGTAACACGTGGTTATTGTTTTACAGGGGCTGTGAGGGACTATTTGAGATGGCTAATTCAAATAAACAAGAGTGTTCTGCAAAGTGGCAGGAGTAGTAACATATTTCAGCTCCAAAAATATGTATTACGAATAGCATTATGTGTGAGTGACACTTTTTATTGCGTCCATATAATCAATGTCCACTTCAATCTTATTGACGAAGAAAAAGGGGAAATAAAGTGATGATATCTTCATATAAATCTAGTCCAGTAATCAGTTCCTCTGAACACTTTATCTTGATGATATCCTTAAAGGAGGATGTTGGGCTATTCATCTGCGTTGCTGATCTAAGCACCTCTCACACAGATGTGCCCCATTAATATACAATGTTTAAACATACTTTCACATTATGGCGGTGTCCTAATATAAATACTGTAAGTGAACTCCATAAAAAACGATCAGAATGTGTTCTGAACACAGCAGATGGTTGCAATTCTGCCAGCGCTAACTAGCGCCGGGCGATTATGTGAGATGATAAGTTGCTTCTCAGTTGAAAGCCTATCATTAGGGCTTTAATTAAAGCAGTAGCCAGGGAGTGTGACACTGTCTGCCTCGGATTCCTCGTACACAGGAGGAGGTGGGAGGGGGGGGGGCACTCTTGCTTATTCTCTCTCTGTCAGAGCCAAGTGGTGCACATGTGTGCCACATGAATCCGTTTTTCCTTTCGTGTAAGTGGCTCGGTATACACAGAATAAGCAGCACGCACACATGGCAGCGTCTCAGACTGGGGGCAGCCAGTGTCGCCTTGTGTGGTCGAGCGTCTAGACTCAGTGATGCCCGATGGCATTTATTAAGGAGATGGCATGGGGAGAGGGCAATGGAGAGTCTTATTCTGAATTAATGCAGCCTTTCACTGTTGTTTGGACACAAGGGCCTGTCAGACACAATGCAAACTACTCCCCTCATTACTGTCCAAACTGCAGTGTCATATCGACAGAATTTGAACAGCAGAGACATTCAGCCACATGTTGTGCATCTGCAGCCCATTCTTTGCCGCTCTGTGGCTCCCTGATAGGCAGCTCTCATTACAAAAATGGAATAAGCACAGCTCTGTGCATTTCACCCCAGCACAAAAACAGAAAAAAACAAAAATAATGCCATCCGTACAAAGGACAAGTGGATAGTCTGGGCTCTGTGTGACTGGCCTAGTTTTCGAGGATGCAGATGGATTAATAAAACATGGCTGGGAATAGATGTTGTACCCCAGAACTGATTGGAGAGACATGGACAAAGTCGCCTTTTAACACTTTTCGTGTTCAGGATTTGAAGTTGCAACACCAACAACTTTTAGAGCAGTTAACATATACTATAATCATTAGTGAAGTTTTGTTTCAATTTAAGAACATCAGACTTCACATAATTAAGAGGGTAAAGAGCTGACTTTCACATTTAAGGCGCTTTGAGGTGTTCAAAAGTGGTAAACAGTGTATGAGCCATTTGTATTGAGATCCTGTATTCATGAAATACTTGCTCACAACCAAACTGAAAGCAACAAGTGCTAGAAAAGGCAAAAAGTAAGGATGTGAGGCCTGTCGGGTGTTTGATGATGTCTGTTACTTTAGCATTGACATGATTCATTGCAAAGGGTGTGCAATAGAAACAAATCATCTTCAGTAATGATAATGATAAGTATATCAATTTCATCTGTGATCTCCCTCAAATTAAAGCTGACAGTAAGCACTTAACCTTACAGCCATTGCTTCATTACAAATCTAATGTCCTGGAGCACAGGCCAAATGATAAAAATGTGTCACTGTCCAATTACAGCATTTACCCGGCCAAGTCGGAAAAAGATCTAGCATCTTGAAATAATTGCTTTAGAGAAAGCACATCGCTTAATTCTGACCTTCTTTGTGTCTCCATCCCTTTCCCCGCAACTCACTGTCTCTTAAAGAGCACTTTGAAAGCACCAGGCATCTGGCAGCACCCTTATTAAAAGAAAATACAGATAAATTGAATGCCATCAATACGGCTAAACTGCAGGAGCTGTATAAAATGTCAATCAGCGTCCTTGAGAGGCCGGCCGGGAGCGAGAGGATTTATCCAGAAACACTTTGTTAGTGTTTCTGGATTTATGGAGGCAGGAAGGAGAGTAGACTTTATATCAGACAAATTTAAAGTAAAAAACACTGCAAATAACCACTCATCTCTCTACCAGCAAAGAGACATTTGTGAAAGTGTTCTTTTTCAGAACATTTTTTTATTATTTATTAGCCAATTTATTGAACATGTCAGAAACAAAAACATACAACAATAATATATATATATATATATTTTTTTTTTTTCCCTTTTGTTTCTCACTCAAATTAATAATTATAACAAAGTACAAAAAAAAAAAAAATAGTCTGTCATGTTCAACAGGGGCAAGAAGAAGCTTAAAAAACTTTTCTGGTCCTACCCCCTCTAGCCTATATTTTTCTTATAAATAAAATATTAGGTCGACATGTTTGTCTTGTTAATTTGTTTACTTTTTGTTTTTTTACAAAACAATCAGAAAGAAATTACTTTTACAATTACAAGAAATAACAACAAATGGTCCTGTTCATAACCATTAATGATTTGGCTCCTAAATAATACTTTCAGTTTAGATAGACTTGTACAATATTTCAGTGCATCATTACAGTTATTCCACAGACTAACACCTTTTGATGAGATGCAATGAAGTTTGGCATTTGTGCAACATCAAGCGCAGGTGGGCAATCCATTCGCTCAATAACTGCCAGCTAAAATTATATTGTCGTGTTTTGGGCCTTGCTAATGCCCACTCCTAAATCACCTATTAAACTAAGGACATTAAACATATTTAAAAATAAGTTACATAATGTCTTTAACTTTGAGCTATTCTCTGCTTTTCTATACATATTAACATGAAGCTAACTTTTACCCTGGGTGCTTTGCAATTCAATAATGAATATGTCCACTTTGGTGGTTTTTCTAACAATATCAAGGAAGCTCTTATACAAACTGATATTTGATTTGGATTATCTTATTTCCTTCAGGTTAGTGCAGTTTAAAGTTTGCTTTATATTCCAAAGAAAATAAATGAATCCTAAAATAAATAGATGTAGAGAATAAAGAGAACATTTTAGACTTTTGCCAAAGTCTAATTGCCGTGAATGATTTTCAGTTAAAATATGGAGAGACTTGAGTGTTTTCTATGGTTTCTCCGGATATCTGAAGTCATTCCTGAAAATCCTGTTTCCCTATTTTATGTAGCTGAAAGAATGTGATCCCTGAGAGTTTAATTACATGTAAATGATAACAGAAAGTGAACCTGATCCTTTCTTGAAACAAGGTTTGACTGATGGATGTCATTTCAGACAGTTTGGGTGCGTTTAGCCCGATGGAGCGAGCTATCTAAACACCTCGAGCTGTTTGAATTAATACTGTACATCGCAGTAACCACCAGCAGAAAATGAAGATGGATGACCCTGCTATGAAAAACATTCCTCGCTTAAAGGTCACACATCACCTCACAAGCAGCCTCTGACTCTCTCCACCCATAATCCTGTAGGCGAGACTCAATAAAAACACAATCTCATGCACGTCAACGTAAGAAAGCAGCTTTAAAGAGTGTTCAAACATACACATGTAAAGCTTCTTGTTTGCCCCAAAGCTAGAGAAAAAAGGTATTTATAGACATCTCAGGGGGAGTAAACAAAATATCTGAAATGTTTTGAATTCAATTGCATGTAATACAGTCATGATCAGCATCCATTACCGCTGCTGCTCCTGAAATGAAATCTCAGTCATCTCGTCCTCTATTAGCTGTGTTATATCACAGCCGAGGGAACGTCAAGGCAGCGTGTGTGGACGTGTTCTGCTCTCCTCCTCAACATGCTGAATTCATTCATGGCAATAGCTGCAAAGTTGCAATATTGTGAGATTTGCTATGAGGGGTACTCCGCTTAAGGAGGAGTCAGACTTCACTTGTTCTCCTATCCCCTCTTCTCTTTCTTTCTTTGCCCGTTGTTTCCCCTGTCACTTTCTCTGTGACCCTCGCTAAATGCAGTAAAGACAATTACCGTCTCGAAGCCTGATATTAAGAAGCCCAGAAATGTTCCATTGAGCATGATACTGTTCTCCGAATGGCCATGATATTGCGGTGATGTCCTGGCTTTTAGCAAAGTGCTTCATATTTACAGTGCACTTTCTGGTCTAAATGAAACATTTAGTTACATTGTGTATGATATGGAGTATTTTTGCAAATCGCAGCAGCTTGCTGTAGAAGATGGATGGCGACATTACAAATTACAGCCTTTATATCTAAGCAAAGTCAGAATATTGTTCAGAAGGCAGACTTGTAAAGTGTGCTGGATGCTTCTATAACTTTATACACGTTTTTCAAAGCTTTTTTATGAACACTCTCTTTATTGTAGCAAAGAAGAGACTTATAGAGGACTTCTTTATGGCCAAAAATTCACATTTTCCCTTGATGCCCCGCACACAAAGATTAAACTAAATAATTCATACGCTACATTTGTACTGAAGGTGTATCATCCTATGAAACGGTCGGTTTGTTCTCCAAACTGGCTAAAATTGTGTTGTCAGCACTGCCAGATTGGACCATAAGTGCTTACGTCTGCTTACTGTGCACGACTCCACCCGGCTAAGAGTCCCTTTTTTGCACAAAACAAACACTCCCCCATGTGTCCGTTCATCATCACAAATACCTCTCCGTCACACGAATGGGAAGCACATCATGGGCTGCCTGAGTTATGAGCCTTCCTGTGAATACAGAGGAGAGGTGTGTGTTCTGCAATGGATATTCAGTGGAAAGAAATACTAATAAAATGGAGACTGTTTTGCTGACACATCTGCAGCGGGTTACTATTCGCTGCCAACTGGCAGATATGACGATGATGACATATTGACAGAGAATCCACGGGGATCCTCCCAACTCCATCGCTTTCCTGGGCTCGGGGCATGAGATATCTGCTCTGGGGTTTCGTCGGGGGAAATCTAGACGGGGTTGATGACGCCTGCGGGCCTCTTGGATGAGGATGGATGAGGACATTTGGCTGTCAGCAGTAAGGAGGCCTGGCTTTGTCAGGGGCTCACAAGGGAAAGAGAAGACACCCAGGGGCCTGGTCTCAATAGGCAAATGTAGCCTTCCTCAAACGCATTCCTCATCATCCTCATCTTTCTCAGGCTGGAATGTGTGGTATTTTAGTGTTAGAGTTGCTTTATAATACCAGGATGTTATTCATCGATTGCCTTAGCGCAGCTTGCCGTTCCTTCCTAAACTCTTGTGTCTTTAACAAATCTTGCTATTTTTTTAGTGGTGGCAAGTAGAGGTGTCAAGGGAGCCACTTGAGATGATTGGGACGAACATGTAAGAGCCCTGTGTGAGACGGCCATTGATTTGGCTGTCTTTCTCTGCCTGTTAGTGTTGTTCAGGGCCTTCAGGGCAGCAGTCCCACAACAAACACTATAGGGGGCGAGCAATCCACAGTCCGATCCACTGGGCGCTTTATCAATCAATATGACCTTCTGCTACAGCACTGATTCCTCCCTTCATCTCTGCCTTCACCCTCCAGCTCCTTTCGCCCCATGGCCTACATTGCCCACTGGGTAATGTTGGCCCTCAGCACCCACAGAGAGGAGGCAATCTCATTATCTGGGTATCCTGTAAAAAGATTGCAATGGGAAAATGATGAGAGGAACTCTAGCTTGTCTGCAGGATGCTGCACAGCCAGTTTATTTGCAGCCCACTGGCATGACATTGAATTCTTGAGACACTCCTTGGTGGACCATTAAAACCAGTGGCAGAAAAATCTCAGGAAGAAGGTGAAACAAGAAATGGATTTAATAAATGACTACAGCCGCCTTGGGAGTTTGAGTCCGGAATGTTTTCATTTTCTCCGACTGAGGACTGGTTCACTAATTGGGTTACGTGGGCTCAGCGAGGAAGTTGTCAGGCTTCAGGGGTTTTTATTTGTGCCTGGCCGTCAAATCACAGTCCAGGGCAGTGACCCTCGGGGCGACGCCCCCACAAGGACCTTTAAGGTACAGCTGTCTGATGAGTCAGTCCAGAAGCCCCGCTTTCCCAGAAAATCCCAGATTCTGAGGTGATAGGGTGACAGAAGGCGAGAGGCCACACAGCTTGGTATTATGGGGGGGTTTTACTGCCCCTCAGGTCGGCTTAGCGGCTGCTGAGGAGGAGTAGCAGCCGCAGTCAGTACGTCACTCTCAACTTTCAAGGATAAAAAAAAAACTCACAAGCTGATGAGGTAGTGTGGACGATGCACTCTGTGGACATCTACACCTACAACTCTATTGTAATGTGTTATCATCCATGCATGCATGTGGTGCTGTTGTTTTAGTTGCTTGATATGTCTGTGTATTTTAAATAAACACACAAAGTTTCATGTTTGTTCATTAAGGAAGGATGTTGTCTAGTCCGTATCGCCACTAAGCCGCTTCACTTTGGCTGATTATGCTACATTTGCTCTCAGGAAAGTGTTTGCGTATGAGCTTGAAAATGTAATGAGTCAAAGGTAATAATATGGTATGACATTGAATTTTCCTTTACAGTTAATTTTGTAGCACTACCATAATTACAAGGCCACCCTGCTGGCCCAGATGTTGGGAGTTTACCAGATGTGGTCCACCTGCTCAGATGAGGACAATGACTTATGAGCAGCCGGCCCAAACAACTTTCTTCTTGTCCGCCGGCTTACAGCTGCTAATAACATTCAAAAATGTGACGCAGAGGGTGTTTGCATCTGTGCATATGATCACAAGAAACATGAAACTTATATTAGTCAACATATCATCATGACTCTCATGTACATACTCAGAAACAGTGCACATTTAACCAGCAAATTAAAATTGTTAGTAAAGATATAAACCATAATTCACTAATAATCAAATTGGTGATTAAGAAATATTGAATTAAAAGAAATACTTAAGATGAAAGATTTGGAGGGTATAATTAAGAGCCAACAGTTTCCCTCAAATGTAACTATTCTATAGCTACCTCCTCCTCCTAATTTTGAACCATAATTGCAGCATGACTGTATGTAGGTGTGCTAAATGAGAACACGCAGAGACAAAACATTTTGAATATCTAACACCGTTCGTATATTTACGCCTATCCATGCATGTTTGTGTGTGTGTGTGTGTGTGTGTGTGTGTGTGTGTGTGTGTGTGTGTGTGTGTGTGTGTGTGTCTAAAGGCAGCTACGGTGGTGGTGGCTTCCTGGGGAATTGAAATTAATGAGTGTAATCAGAAGCGAACAGCGAGCCAGGCAAGGGCAATTAATACAAGCAAGGCGAGCAGAGCTACTGGTTTGCTCGGCCAGGCATGGCTGCAGCCGAAGAGATGGAGGATTAAGATGCAGCCGCAGACAAACTGCACAGCTTTTCCACACGCAGCAGATGTCCATGGAGCTGGGAGCCTGGCATGGACACGCATCCCCCAACCGGCCACTCGGTCAGCCCGGCCCAATACGAGCTGACAACCTCCTGGCAGCACTCTGATAACACCATCTTCTCTGTTTGGTTCGAGAGCCAAGGGAAGGCCCTCAGCGGGGCCCTTGCACTGCATACTGAAGGGAATCAGTGCAAAGCTGCACAGTGGAGCCACTATGTGTGAGAGAAGGAGAGGGACATAAAGAGATAAAGAGAGATGGGAGGGAGGGTATTGTGTTGTGAGATCAACTCAAGTACATCTCAATGTGAGGGACATTTTTGTTCTCCATCCATGTTTTCCTGATTGAAACATCCTTGGCTGGTGCATTCACCTCAAACATGCATATTTGCCTCAGTATAAATACAAACTTTGGACTCAGCTGCCTCCAGGAACGTCTCTGCTTGTTGTTTTCTTCAATTGACGCTAAGCGAGAGTGTCACCGCCCAGGATCTTTTCACTCAGCCCCTCGCTTTGTTGCCTTGAATGGCGTTTGTTCCCCCGGCGGTCTCCAGTTTCCAGTATTTACATGAGATAATGATGCATGTGTAAGGATACACCGCCAGGCCAGGAGAGGGGCTGATATGAACTGTGACGGCTGCCTCCTCGGTCCAAACCAATTTGTGTTGAAACAGAACAATGAAGTCAGCTCGGACATCGGGGAGTGAAATGAAGATTGATGCTTTAGGGGAGATCTGTGATGCACACTGACTGTAAAGGCTCAGGCCCATTCCCAACAGGTTACGTAAGGTCAAACCAACATGAGGCCAAACCTCATTCTACAGATGCCACAATGTTGTTGAACTCATTACCTCTCTGTGTAATGTCCTTAATATGCAAATGGTATCACTTTGCTTGCATATTGAGTCTAAGTAGACCTTTTCAGGAAACAACCACTACTTTATGGCTAGAGTTGACCGTACAAGAGGTTTTTCTCTTTGAATAATGAAATAGATGTCGGGACACTCAAAACATCAATAATGTTGTTGGGATCAACTTAAAATGTACGGATAATTAACTTTTCTCAAATGAAAGCTCTAGAGCAATTCAAATTGCAATAAATAAAAAGTGCAATAAGCCAAAGAAGTTTGTCGCCCTATAATCAAAACAAATAATGAAATCCTAACCCCTCCTGAGCAAACAGAACGTGTGAGGTTGGAGTATTGGGGATTGTGGCTTTAACACCAACGCCAAACTCTGTTGACCTCATTCCCCCCTCCTCCTCCAGTTATGTGGTTGTTTCTGTGCAGTGTACTGGTTTATGAAACACTGTTGGGTTGGAGGGCAAGTCCAACAAAAATGACAACTACGTCAAACTGTGATTGAATTCTCCTCCAGCATGTTTTGTCAGCGGGAGAAATATCATGGCCTATTGATTGCGTCCCATTCCCAATCATAAATCATTTTCTTTATTGTCCAGAGAATGCAGACCGCTGAGAGTATTGTGTAAAAATGGTCTCTGACACCTTCACGGGTACAGATAAATTACTGACACTTCAATAACTTGTGAAATACGTGCTCTGATGCCTATGAAAGACAACAGTTTAACGGGTCTCTCTTCTAGAACCCCATTACTTTAATGGAGGACAATTCAAAAATGGAAAAATGTGCGGTTTTCCTCGTGGCATTGGCTGGATAGATATTGCCTGGTAACATCAGATTGCTCTGAGGAATTGATGAGTTTCCTCAAGTAATAGTGTTAAAAGGATTTTTTTCACCCCACTCTTCTCTTGGCCCGGGATCAAAGTCTGTCTTCTCTCTGGTGCAGCTTGTCTGCCCTCTTCTGGCCTCATGTCGCCATGAGGTCAAATCAAATTGACGGATCATTGAGCAAAATAAATGAAATATTAACATGGTACTTCTTGTATAAATCCAAAATCACATAATGACACAAGTTACTTCAAAAAGACCCAAACAGTACGGGCACATTTATGAAATGATTGAGTAAATGTCTATTTTACAAGCTGGAGGTGTATATAGAGAATGGGACATGCATGTGTTATTCTAGCCACTCAGATCATTTCTATTAATAAACACTATAAAGATGAGACTCATTTTGCATAATACCAGTTCAAGGACTCCTTCAACTCGCTGAGAAAATCCTGGGTGTCCCCACGCTCCACTTTGAGAATTACTGCTGTAGACATTTAAAAAAAATGCACTTTGGCATTAATGGATGTGTAAAACCATCAGATTGTCACACAGTGAAAAATGGCTGTTGCGTGAAGCGTTTAATAAAGTAATGTTTGAAACCTAATGAAGCAGTTTCTATGAGCAAACCCAACATCCAATCAGTCACAATCAAAGTAAAAGGTGGGGAAAAATGGATTGACAATTAAAGCAGCCGTCTCCATGGTTCACCAGCTATTTCAAAGAGCCATGCATCGAAGTTTTCGCATGTTTCTTTATGAGAAACACACTTCCTATTAGAGGAGGGGAAAGAAAATGTAAGAGGAAAAAAAAGCTTTCGGAGTCAAAACCATCACCAGACGCCACTGTAACGGTATTTTTGAACCCATGCGTCAGAGCTGCGCCCGTGGCCAAACCGCTTATTAAAACTCAGAAAAGCCAAGTGCCATAAAGACAGAAGGCGAGCAGCTTGTTATTATTCTTTCTGAGAGGTGAACAGGCTGAGATCAATGGCTGCAGTGGTTTCCCCTCACCACAACTATGGCCCAGTAAAGCACAAAGAGCCATGCGGCTCCGACCCATACAGTCACAGATATTAAGTATTCCAGGAGCCTTTGAGAACAGCTGCCAAGAATAATTTCCCACATGTAACATTTCCCACCAAAGCCACAGAGTCAGAACGGCATATTCTATACTCACCAGACCCCATGTGCCCTGCCGGGGATGGCAGAGTAATCAATGGAAAACCAGATCCACTTCACCAATAAGGTCTTCATTAGGACCTTATGAAATGTATTATTTTTGTCCAATTAATAGGACATATGAGCATATCAAAGAAAATTGTGTTTTGCACAGGTAAATAAAAGTACCAGTCAATCAGAAAGCATAAGCTGTTAAAGGGATATATATTGTCTTTTTAAAGCTGAGTCTTTTCAGGCTCCCATCGGGTGTTACCATAGACTGTATGGGTGTTGCTCAGCTGTTGCTCGGCAACTCATGATCTGTGTTAATGATGAGAAGGCCAGATCCCCTCCTCCCTCCTGACTCTTACCCTGTCACCCTGATATATTTGGTATTGGTACTGAGTGCCAATGAGGCTGAACCTGCTGCTGTCAGGGATGCAATGAGGACGGACTTGATTTCTTTCTCACTTTTTCAAGGCAGAAGTTTCGCTGTTTCCAAATTGTAACAAAGAGTGTAACAAATGGTTTGCGTGTCATATGCATTTTGGCCATGTAAGATGTTAATCAAATATAACAGATCCTGTAATCAAACCTAACAGCATGGAGAGGGTCACATTTATGGATATTGAAAACTCGCACAAAAACGTGCCCTTTATCATCGGGGGTTGGTGACAGACTTTGGTTTGGACACAATGTATGTTTTGGAAGAAGTCCTTTACTTAAGTAAAAGCAAACATATAATGGGCTCAAAATACTCAATCACAAGTTAAAGACCTGAATAGAAAATGCTCTTAGTAGACATACAGAAGGATAATCAGCAGAAATTAACTCCAAGTACCAAAAGTAAATGATGAAAAATATTGATTTATGTTGTCAATGTTGAGCCAATTGAATTTTTTTTAAATACTGGGTACATCGGCAGTAAAGTACTACATCATATTTTATTAGCATATCATGTGTTTTAATAGTAAGTACAAAGTAGCTAGTGTTCAATAAATGTATTGGTATTAAAGTAAAATAATATTTCCCTACAAAATGTAGTTGAGTATATATATATATATATATATGTACTTTGTCACTGCACAATGTACATATGCTTGTCCTCTGCTGGTCTATGAGGCATGGAAGTCCCAAATATGAAACACAAATGTGACAAAAATGCATCTACTCATACATTCCAACTATGATAATCAGAAAACATCTTTCTTCGCAGTGAAATACTGTAAGGATCACATCTGTGAGAGGAGTTTCGACTTGAGAAAAGCAACACGGATCTGCTCATGTGGATAATACTTGGGGAAATTATATGATTATACCTTCAATGCAGCATCAGTCTGAGCTGCGGGACTGCACAGCATCTGGCCTCCGTGTGAACAAGGGAAGTAACTCAAAGTAATCCTCGTTGTGTTTAGGTTGAGGCTGAATGGGACTTACATTCATCCGTCAAATGTTGTGCCAAATTACACTGTGCCCCGGGATGAATAGAACGAGAACAAAAACATAACAACTAGGCTGCTATTCTCCCAACAGCTGTGCACTATGCTATAAAAATGTGAAATGGAGTAAGACTGATATGCTTTTCCATGCCACTACTGATAATCACAGGATACTTCACTGCCACTTATTGCCACAATGCAGTGAATCAGCAATAGTGTCATCATCAAGGAAACATCACAAAACTGTTTGTATACTGTGTGTACAAAAAGTGAGAATCACTTAAAACCTGCAGAAAGAGAAATAACTGCCCGGATACTAGACATTGAGATATACCTACATTTATTTATTTTGATACATATATACAAAAGCCCATTCATGTCTGTATTTACATTGTATTTTAAGTAAGGCAAAAGATGAAAAAGCAAAACGTTAAAAGTACAGTATAAAGTTAAATAAAATGTTTCCACAACAACAAGCAGCAAACTTATATTTTCTGGAAAGCCGAAAACAATATTTGTTTTCTCAAGTTTTTTTCCTGTGTTCATGTTACATCAACAATATGCCGAGTAGATTTAGATGAAACAGCGAGAACCTAACCCTACATCCTGACATGTTAAAAATCAACAAATAAAGTGTCTCATCAACTGTAGAGAAGTTGCAATTCAGTGGAGTTGTAAGTCAAGGCGGGCGCTGCCGTCTCTGCACCCCCCAGAGAGTCCTGCCCTCTGATCTTCAGGTTGACGAACTTGATCTTCCAGCTGTTGTTCTCCAGCGGGGAGCGGATGAGGCCAAATATTTGCTCAAACACGCCCAGGCAAGCTCCGTCTCTGTGGATGGTCCCGGCTACTGCCACCAGCACCAGGCCGTGGGGGGAGGCCAGGGTCCTGAGGCCCTGGGGCTCCAGGTTGGGGCTGAGGAGGAGCTGCTCGTCCCGGGTCAGAGCCAGGAGACGCAGGCTGACCAGCTCAGCCCCCAGGAAATCCTCCATCTGCTCGCTGCCAGCTCTGAGAACAGAGACACAGCGATGTCATCACTGTTTAGCTTTTGGGTTATTTTCCCAAAATGTATAGTGAGTGCTTTAGTTCAAGCCTTTGTGTGTGAAAGGTGCTTATCATATCTCACAAATCATTCTGATGGTCATTTTGTATGCAGAAAAGTTGAAGACAATTGGTTCAGTTGGTCCTACCCAAAATAAATAACTGATTTGAACATTGAGAGTCCAACAAACCACATATCATTATAAGAAAAAGATATATTGCAATACACTTTCCAAATTCTGATTATGTTTTTAAGTCTTTTTTAAGACCTACCATTCCAATTGTCTTTCTAAAAAACATAATTGACAGCAACCACAAACATTTTATAACTTTTTCTTGAATGGAAAATTCAATTGTATGTTACATTCTTTGAAATAAACCTCTATGAATCCTATCTATTTACAAGAATGTAAAGGTATGCATAATATAATAACTTGAGGCGTCCTCCTGTCTGCCCCACATTACCTGACAGAGGAAGGATTCTGTGTGTGTGTGTGTGTGTGTGTGTGTGTGTGTGTGTGTGTGTGTGTGTGTGTGTGTGTGTGTGTGTGTGTGTGTGTGTGTGTGTGTGTGTGTGTGTGTGTGTCTGCTATGTTACTGTTAGCACTGTGGGGGAAACTCCTGAAGCAATAGGAGTCAGGACTCAGAGAGACACGAGGAGAGCTGGAGCTTTGATGGCAAACACTGACGGTTTATTTGGAGCTTCGGCCGGAGAATACACAAGACATGTCACGGGCCACGATTTGACCACACGGTCGAGATGCCACAATCAATTCTGAAGAACCCTCCAGTAGCTCGAGGTTTTAACTAGTTCACAGTGTAATAATCAATATTCTTCAATAGATAAACTAAACAGCTGAGGGCACTGAATCACAGTTGTTGTGGCTTATGGCTCGGGGTCATCTACACCCCGAGGTGGATGTGTTCCAGGTGTCCCAAACCAATAACGATCTCTGACAGAGAGCTGTCCGGTGATAAACTGGTAACATCAACAATATGCTAGGGCAGCCCTCCTTAAGGGAGATAGCATTCTGCCCAAGGCTGGGCATCTGCGTCAGAGGGCGAAAGATGACATGCAGGGGAAATTGCAAGTGCCACTGTGTTTACGATATAAAACCATTTTAAGCCAGGTGTGTACATTTGAACAGCACATATATATATGAGATTGAATAGCCGGTCACCATAATGTCAGACTATCTGACAACCCTGACATTTTGCTTGGTGAATCTCTAAGAGTAGCTTAATTTCGATGTACTTACTGTTAATGGCATTCTTACCTGGAGAGAAGGCATAGCTTCGCATCAGGCCAGAAGTGTTTTGGTCCCCAGTCCTGAGGCGGCTGGCCCAGAGAGGGGTTCTGGCTGTTTAAGAGTGGGAAAAACCACTGGCAGAACTGCTGGCCGAGCACCAGCGGGTCAAAGCCCACCTCAGCCTTCACGATATCTGTGTCTGATGTCAGTCTCTGTTTGGTGTCATCTGTTTCTCCTGGAAGGCTTTGGTCAACCCCAGCCTTAAAGAAAAGAGAAGGGAATCATTATGGCATACTTAAAAAAACATTTTAGTACATCTTTCAATAATCTGTGCTGTCAATCGCCTTATTATTATGTTATCAACCATGTCAACATATCAGTGAGGGTAAACTGACCCTGTCCCTACCTTCCCAGAAGACCAGAGCTCCAGGGTCCTTTTCACCAGCTTGTTTTTCTCGCTGTTTGGGGGCATCACCACACCTTCATTGGCAAGGTATTTAAATATGAGGTCGCGATGAACCTTCTTCCTTTTCAGGAACTCTTCAGCATTTTTAGTAAAGGTGATAATTGCTCCAATGGCCTCTATACAAACATATGAAGAAAAGGCACATGGATGATGTTATTATTTGAACATAATGTGTTCTTTTGGTATACGAAAAAACGCACGAGCAGTCCCTGGCGTCAGTTCATGCACATTTTTATTTTCTGAACTAATGTCATGACTCATGTTAGTTCATGTCAGAGACATTTATAGCTGACAAAATAGCCCCACCAAGTCTGTGGCACGAAAATATAATTTAAATAATATAAAATATATGTTAAACATTGACTTGTTCAGTCTGTTGGCAAAAGGTTGCCATAAGGCAATTGATTGTAGTTGATACTAGTATGCTAGCTACCTTGCTACTTGTTATCTGGTACAACGTTACCTGTCACATTCTCCACAACTATCAGCTTGTTCGTCACTGTGTCACTGAGTGAGAATACATCGTCTTTTGACAGAGACTGCAGTAACTTTGTACATCCAGCTCGTTCTGTTTCTGACAGTCCAGACATTTTCGACGACACTGCATAACGAAACTTAAGATCCTTTTCCGTCTATTTGTGTCCTTCTAGAAAAGTGTTCGTAAAGAAACATGAATGAGTGGGAAAACGTTCCGGAAAAAGCCAAGCTGCTTTCAGGACTATAGGAATTATTGCTTCTATGGTTAACCCTAATCCTAAATACACATGAACAACAACCCGTAATACTTGGTTCTACTATCTGAAGAAAATCATCAGAAGTTATGTGACCAACATGTTTTTAAGGATTAACTAGAATTTCATAGATTATTTTACATTTCAAAGCAGTCCTTTTTTTGTCCGATAATAAATTACATGTATGGTTGTATATGCCATGTTAGAAGGGGACCTTTTAATTAGAACAAAATGCAGAATTCAGTTCACAGATACAACAACCTGGTGCTAGGTTTTAAACATGTGATTGCTTTTTTGTATTGGTAATTTAGGTTTTGGATGTTTTTATTTATAGTCATTCGTATTTACGAGGAGTACATGAAGGCATCACAGGACAAGATAGCTAGCTAAATAAAAGCAGCTAGCCTGCGCAATGAAGATGTTCTGCCAGTGCAGCTGTGTGGAAATACATCTGCAAGATAAGCGACCTCTCAGTTGGCGACACACATAGCATTTTAATTCACAGGAAAGAAGAACGCCACTGCACGATTTAAAACTGTACTGCCGAATAACGAAAGGGAGTAAATCGCGTAAAGGTAACGTACCATTATGTTTTGATAATAGATCCACATTAGCCTATTTAACCTTTCGCCCCTGCATAGTTTAGCTTGTATACACATACCTGTATCGTTAAATGTTGTTTATCGTATGCCATTAAACGACTTGTGTAATGATTTAATCACTGTTGATATTATCGCTTCTTAGGTATTGGAGCAAACGCCGTATCCAGTGATCCAGTGCCAAACTCCATAAGAAACTTGCAAATGTAAAGTAACTTTAGCATTGCTCGTCAGTAACCCTTTACAACCACTAAAATGTACAATTTTTCTATAACAATACGTTTTATTTTACAATTCGGGATATTGATATAACTTTAGTTTGAGTTGATTTTTTGTTTTAAAGGCTTAGTTAATGTGCATTGATCTTTTATCAACATACTGAATAAGGTATTATTACTGTATGAAGCTGATATACAGGCGGGCGGGAACATTCGTTAGTAGTAAATCAATTATAAAATAAGAACATGTTGTGGAGTCAATGCTTGTGGACTGTTTTATGCAAATGTTATGTTCTCACTTGCATATTGTTTTTGGAAGCATTTATTTTGTTAAGAAATCAGGACATGGAATTTGACCATGTTTTCAACACCAGGCGTGGTATTGATTGATAAGCCTGACAGGCTGATATTGCCTAACTGCTGCCCTAAAACTCTGTCACAATGAGGAACTGTTTTATTGGCTTACTTCAGTTTCTATAATTTCACATCGTTGAAATACACATCACAGTGGCCTGCTTTCAACAGAAGGAAATGTTCTGAAATGAGCTAAGAGGAAATTGCTTAAGTCATTTCCCAAATGATGCAAACACATTTCCTCAAACCAGAGTAATAAAGAAACTGGTTTAAATCTCTCAACTGGCCAACATAACTCAACATACAGTACTATTATAAATTGTCGAAAAAAGTAACTTCTTTCCTTTAGTCATTTGCAAAATAACTCAGAAAACAGTGTCCTTCCTGAGAAAGCACAAATTAAACAAGAAGAAAGAGAGAAATACAAGTCTGTAAACAGATGGAACAGATATGAAATAACTAGAGAATGAAATTCCTGAAGAAATTGCTATTGGGAATGCTTTATGCTGAAAATCTGACGCTAAACTGCTATGCTGAAATGTAATGTGTAAGAAGAAAGTGAATAATTTAGATTGAAATGATACATGAACACTGGGGGCTTGAATGTGTGATGAGAGAAGAAAAGAAAGTAAAAAGGCTTGGAAAAGCAG
>NW_011368320.1:95956-103323 GCF_000735185.1 Notothenia coriiceps | reverse complement strand
TATATAGCCCAATATCATAAATGTTACATTTGTCTCAGTGGACTTCACAGCTTATACAGAATATCAGTATGACAATACAGCACCCTCTGTCCTTAGACCCTCACATCGTACAAGGAAAAACTTCCAGAGAAAACCCAAAGTTTAAAGGTAAAAATGGGAGAAACCTCAGGGAGAGCAACAGAGGAGGGATCCCTCTCCCAGGACGAACAGACGTGCAATAAATTGAAAAGATAATACATTTACAACATAGGTAGTCCAAATGTTTGGAAATGCGTGTGTCTATAATAAGAAGACTAACTATAAGCTTTATCAAAAAGGAAGGTCTTAAGCGCACTCTTAAAAACGGATAGGGTGTCTGCTACCCAAACACAAACTGGAAGCTGATTCCACAAAAGTGGAGCTTGATAAGAAAAGGCTCTGGCTCCTACTGTACTTTTAGAGACTCTAGGAACAACCAACAACCCTGCATTCTTGGAACGCATTGCCCTAGTAGGACAGTAGGGTATAATGAGTTATTTAAGGTAAGATGGCGCCTGCACATTAAGGGCTTTGTAGGCGAGAAGAAGAATTTTTAATTCTATCCTGTTCTAGAGGGAGCCAGTGTAAGGCAGCCAGAACAGGAGTAATGTGGTCCCTTTTCCTAACTGGTTAGTACACGAGCTGCAGCATTTTGAATCATAGGTGTGAATAGTTGTGGGTTTTGGATTGTTTGTCGATAATGTATTTTATGTTCTTGCACTATAGAAAGTCTAATGGTTAGGTGACTCAGATCATATGGATGAAACAACATTAATAGATTATTCCATAATGAAAAAGTGTTAGCTGAGTAAAATGAAATACAAATCCACTTAATGAATTGCTCATACTGTAAACAATGCTCTTTGAGACCGCAATGCAATGCCAAAGGAACTGGTTGCGGTATTTTTGTATGTACAAATCACGCGTTATAGAGTACTAATTTCTTAATTTCATCAAAGAACTGAAAATGTAAAGTGTCGTTTACATGGGATCTAGTAGAGTCTCATATTTAAGTATCTGTATTTGTGGTGAATATTACAGAAAGTAGACTAAAACAGTTGGACAGCAGACTGCTCAGGGCTGATTAAGTGACCTCCTCTGACCGAGAATATGGTTCACCCATGTGTCTCAGCTGAGGCCCACTTCTATAGATGCACCAGGCAAACTTGTCTGTCTCTCTTTCTCTCTCCCTGTCTTTGTCTGTCTCCTACTTGCTGGCTCACAGCTCACACAGCTTGCTGTGGATAAGGCCTCAGCCACAGTGCTGTGACGGCAGATGGCAACTGGCTCAAAAAGGTTGGCACGTCATCGGGAAATGTGCTGCACCAAAGATGTCCTTTTTAATTAAAAGATTTTGATCTGTGGTGAACTGCAGAATGTTGGAAAAATGAGAGACAGCATGTGGTCGGAAATACAAGGGCATGATCTGAAAGGATAATAAAGAAATATATTGTATATAGCCTACATCTCTAAAGTATATGTTTTTTAAATTCATACTGAAAAATCCAACAGATACTGAGTGGGAGGACTCTTAGAACACAATACAAGAGGATGGCAAATGGTAAAAGATTTAAGAAAATATCCATCAAATTCTAAGATGTTCAAGAAAATATCTGCCTTATCTAACAAGGAGTGAAAATATGTCACATCAGTTGACTGTGCCAACCCGGATCACGTCTTATGACTACTTTTTTGCACCTTGACTTAAAGTATATGGCACCACATCTTTATTTAACAAGCACTTAGAGTAGGTTGTCAGCACCGGTGTTGTGACATTTGTTCTGAGGTCTTTTGGCAGCCGCATGAGACCTGGTTACCCCTGACATTCAGGCTGGGCTGCTGGACACAGGGTGAGTGCTCTGCTTGAATCTAGAGACGCCACGACAGATGTTTAAGAATGTAGTGTACTATATGAAGGACTTGTACCCACCAGAGATGCAGAGAGGCTCACGGTACTATACCTAGTCGTAGCGGCCTGGTCTTGGCTTTTAACATGTTTGCACTTGTCTTGGTAAATTAAAGAAACAGTCCCAACTGCTCCTCCAGACATGCCACCTAGCATGGTACATGTCAGGGTAGATCAGCAGTCACAGGCCGCCAAGTAGTACAGTGTTGTTTTATGGAGGCGCAGCTGCTCACATGTGGATTATGTTGCCAGTCTCAGACATTCATTGATTTGACAGCAAGTGATTTTTAGTGCGGTCTCTCTGGAATAGTTTTTGGCTCCATCTTACATCCAGCATGGTGAGTGGAGGGAGACTTTAAAGTTTAGCACAGAAAGGAGATGCAAAGTAGACTGTGTTTTATTATCAATGACAGCCTAAATGCATTCATACACTCTCATATTGTATGCAGTTCTTCATCTTTTTATGACACCGTGCAGTGTATCACCGAGAAATACATTAAATGCGGCATTTTTTTTAGAAGTTAAACTTGCTAGAGGTGGCAGGTATATGGAACATTTGTGGCTATGTTTAGGCAGCTAAATTACTTGGTTAAGGTTATTATCTTCATGTTTGAAAGAAAGCAGTGTGAGAACAATGTTTGCAAGCTTTTGTAGCAGAGATGGTTCTTCACAAAAATTATTCCTGTCATCCCAGATCCTATTTGCCCATAGTTTATTTTTCCTGACAGTATAATAACTTAACTGTTGGAATATAGGCTACACATAAAACCCATGATCTATTAATATATGTATTTAGGCTCATCCTGGTCATAGCCTTTGTCTGAACCTGTCCTTCATTATCAATCTGGCATACAGTACATTGTTGCATAGAAGAAGATGTTCCATTGTATGGGTATGCTGTCTGTGATACCAGCAATACTGACAGTCATGCCTGTGGTTGGAGCCCCAATAATGTCTTTACCTTTGAAATGTCTCTGACTTTAATGTTGCACTTGGTTTAAACTTTAACAGGGCAAAATATGTTATTAACTTATCTCATGTGCAAGTTAAATGCAATGTGAAACTATGATCTAGAACTCTGACCTCACTAAAGTGATAAGAAGCAATTGTGTTTCATGAGTTTCTTCAAAGATGCACTATTATATTAAGCAAATTCAGACACACCATAAAACGTATTTTACTACATTACAGTTGAATCTGATGAAAGTAAATATTTAAACCTAAGTATGTATTGTCATACTTCTGTCTCATCATCACTCCAATTCTTTTGTTTTATGATTAAATGAGCTTCTGTCGCTGCAGCAGAAGGCTGGTGGTGTATGCAGGTCTACTGTTACCTTCTGTGAGCATATATGCCAGCTAATGTTATGAATTTTCTTTAACCTAAGGAAGTAATTTCCTTGTTTTATTGCTACACCCGTTAATGTAAACCTTTTAGTTATAGGAAGAAATAAGTGAAGTTTTGACACAGATGTTTGGTGTGACCAGGCACATGTTTCTCTTGGTAGCAGATGGCAGTCTGATTTGCTCTGTGACAGATCACTCATATTGCCATTGACGCTAATGGCTGTGGAATTGAGTGGGGACACCGGGGCTCCAATGCAGTCTTACATCCATGTCCAATCAGTGCAAAGCATCTCAGCCTGTCACAATAATTATGACAGAACTATTGAGACATGCTTTTTTTGCGACAGTCTCACTCTCCCACTAGTGTTCCCCTTGATTGGCCTTGGTGGCTCGCAAAGTCATTGTCATTTCTCACAACTTCATTACTTTGTGGGAAAGCAATTTCCATCGTCTGTGCTCTTCCCACTCTGATACTCCTAAAGGGAGTTCACACCATATGTGCATGACAACACCCTGTCGGATCGACAAGGTGTTGTCTTCCAAGTGTCTTTCAGAGCTATCTCTCATTATTATGGCAGTATGCCGCCATGTCCTTTGTTTTATGATTTAGTTATCTTGGGTATGTCTCAACGCTGTTAGTGAATTCAGGTGAGTGTATTGGCCCCCGACTGTGGCCTTTTTTAGAAGGAAATGAGAAACAGCTGGCCTTATTATTGCTAAGGCCCATTGCATTTATAATCTCACAATTTTCAATCCTCAATAAAGTTAATGCTCACATCAGGAGTCTGGCTGAAACGCTGACTGCATCTTAAGTTGCTCTTTATAGGTGCATGCTAATGAGTAGCCAATCATTATTTATCCCCTTTTCTCGTGTGTGGGAAGATGTTTTCTTTACAAAACACAACAATTATTTATTTTTTGTATGTAATCTTTATTTAATCAGGCAGTCTTCTTGATTAAGATATATTTTGCAGAAAGTGATCAGCTTATGATGAACACAAAAGATCAGCAAAATATATAAAAAGTGAAAGCAGTTTGTAGGATGCTACTTATACTACTTGATACTTCTAGTTCACCACAGATCAGAGAGATATTGTAATGTTGACTCAACTACATTTGTTTGACAGATGAGTTAACAGATCAAGATCTTACATAGATAATCTGAAACATAATTCCTTTATTTGTCCGCAACAGGACAATGTACATTATTACAACAGCAGATAGTGCAGATAAAGTGAGGAGAACAGACTTACACATTTAAAAATAACTTAGTATGTACATCTTATTAATAATAAAGGAACACAATAAGTAAAAAAACAAATAGCACCATGGTAAAACAGTAGCAGTATATCTGCTTTAAAGAAAATGACTGTATAAAACTAAAGAGCTGGTTCTGTAGCTGCTTTACAGCAACAGAACAGTAAAAAGCTACAACAATGCAAACCTTATAACAACATTTATGTTTAATATATAGTAGTTATTTTTCCACATTATGAGGAACATTTAAACTCTAAGTATATTAAGCTAATCATACTTAGGTTATTTTCATTATAGGACTTTAGAAAGGGAGTTCTTATATTGAAGGAATCCTTCCTGCACTGCTTGATAACTCAAAGCAACCGGCACACAAACACATGCTCTCCATGTGGTGTTATCATAGCACTTAAACATCAGATGAGTAGATTAGTTTAATCTCACTCTGGATCTGAGGCATTTTGCGCGCCAGTCCCACACTCAGCCAGCTGTGAAATATTCCATCCACTCCACTGTAAATAAGTGCTAACAAGATTATCAGATTACCCTTCATCCAGGGCATACTGCGACGGCTGGATACAGTCACTGCAAAGATGTAAAAGTTCCCTGTAAGATAATTGCGTTAGGAAGTACAATTTTAATGCACATTTTTCTCAAGCCTCACAAGGCTGAAGGCAGCTTAAAACATTTTTCCTATGTGCAGTATGAAATACTTTTTTTTTTGTTGCCACTAAAAAGCTACACTGAATGTTAAGAGACAGAACGGATTTATAGTAAAAAAGACTCTCCCAGTGTTTGTCTTTTAAATATTCTATCTAGAAACTGGGCCAAGTTTAATTGAATTGACAGAAAAAAATGAATCCCAGAAATTAGAGATTTCTTTCCAACGCAGGACATTTGTAATGGTGTGCTGATGTAGAGTAGATATAACAGTATACTATCAATTCATTAGGCTCTTCTATAATGCTGCATTCATTTATACTATAGCAGTGGAACTGTGAATTTATTATAGGAATAAATTCCAAAGTCATCCTGTGGACTAGGTTTTGTTTTACGATAGAGGTTTAAACTGGATTTAATGTCCTTCACTAGGTACAGGCACTGTGTACGGCTGAACCAAAAGAGGAAACAAAAGGGACAAACTCTTCCTCTCTTCTTTGCCTGTCTCTATAACAAATATATGTATATGCAAATTAGCCTGTGAAATAAAATGAACCAAATAGCTTGATAGGAAAATGTTATATCTAATCCGCGGGTTTTGAGTCATTGAGGGAAAGCGATTGCCGGAGATTCATGGGGATGCGGGTGGAAGGTGAAGTGCAATCTAAAAACTGTCTTGTCCTCAGCTGTGTTACAGTACCCTGGTGAATTGCATGTAGCAGTCAGATTTAACTCATGGATTTTTTATGTAAGATAGATTTTGTCAATACAAACGGCAAAGTACAGACAAAGAACTATCAGGCTGAAAAGCAAGCGATGCAAATCAGTTAAATAATGCATGAAAGGGCAAAACTTAATTTTGTTTTGGGTGTTTTTACTCTCTGCTAACAAAATATCAGATGCTTTTGAAGAAAGAAAAAAAACATCCTAAAGCTTGTCAATTGAAAGTGAGAAATGCTTTGGAAAATAAGATGCAGCCCTTTTCAAAGCAAGCACTATGATTGGCATGAAGTTGGTCCGTTTCTCTGTCCAAATGTGGCGGTAACACCTGCCTGTTCCCTCAGTGTGTATGCTAGTGACTTGTCCGGTTTCGTCTCCGTCTGTTTCATCTGTATCCGTCTCTGTTTTCCATGGTGTTTATTTCTCCGCGTCCTTGGCAGCGTCTTTGGCTCTCTAAACAGCCGGTTCTGTCTCTGTTGGCTTTTCTCTTTCCTTCTTCTTTGTTGTACTCCCTCTAGCACTGCCTGTGAATAAGAACATGTAGACATTTAAATCAAGTTATAGCTGGAATGCAGGACTTTTACATATGAAGGAACGTCCGTTACATTCAACCCCTCTGCCAAACGAGTTCACACAGCGGAAAGCAGTCTGTATTTCGCGGTTTAGAGTATAGTGTCTGGTGTCTGTGGCAACTGTCCTGCGTTGGCACACTCAGGCCTGTAAGTGAGCTCGCTTCCTCTCCCCGTTTTTCTCAAGTCTTCCCATGCAAATAGTTTGTCTTAAATCTTCCTCTGAACACAAAGTTTCTTATTTATTCAGAAGCATCCACTCCAGAAACTTAGCTTCAGCCACACTCCTAGCTGCTGCTCCGTCACTGTGCTCTCTCCCATCTGGTAATTATTCTCACCGCTAGCAAGGAAGACAGAGGTTCCGCACTCCAGCTTTCCTATTATGCATACAATCAAATGACTGTGAATGCAGCCATGCGGCCTGAAAGCAGACACTTACAGAACTTTCAAAAATATATTAATTATTGATAAATATATGGAGACACTAAACGTGAGGTACCACTATTCAACCATTGTAAACATTACTTTAACGTTTAATAAACAGTTTATAGCACACTATGAAGTAGTCGAGGCACATAAGTGCTGTGATCTGTTTAGAAGTGAAGGCTGAGGGTTGAACAAATAATAAATATGTTTATATATTGAGAAAAACGTTTTCACAGTTGTGATCATATAAAATATGTCTTAAATACTGTACCTTCATCAACACATGTCCTTGCTCTTAATGCTTAATACACAGACTTAAAGTAGCGGGACATTTTCTCACTGTCTGGTTTAGGTTTGTTGGGGCCATTTGTTACAGAAATACTGTTCGAACACACACACACACACACACTCACACACACACACACACACACACACACACACACACACACACACACACACACACACAC